>NW_019525441.1:611543-674493 GCF_002814215.2 Seriola lalandi dorsalis | reverse complement strand
AAAAAAAGTCATACGATAGGAAGACATAAAAACGTCATAGTATAGAAAGGCATGAAAAGTCAGAAAACATCATAGTACAGTAAGGCATAAAAAGTCAAGAAATGTCATAGTTTATTAAGGCCTAAAAAGTGAAAAAAACAACATACTATAGTAAGACCTAAAAAGTGAAAAAAACCACATACTATAGTATGGCATAAAAACGTCATAGTACAGTAAGGCATAAAAAGTCAAGAAACGTCATAGTTTATTAAGGCCTAAAAAGTGAAAAAAAACAACATACTATAGTATAGCATAAAAAGTGAAAAAAGTCATAAGATAGTAAGACATAAAAACCTCATAGTAAACAAAGGAATAAAAAGTAAAGAAAACCACATAGTATAGTATGGCATAAAAAGTGAAAAAAAGTCATACGCTAGTAAGACATAAAAACGTCATAGTATAGAAAGGCATAAAAAGTCAAAATAAACCACATAGTATAGTAAGGCCTAAAAAGTGAAAAAAAAAAAGACATAGTATAGTATAGCATAAAAAGTGAAAAAAAAGTCATACGATAGTATGACATAAAAACGTCATAGTATAGAAAGGCATAAAAACTAAAAAAAAAACGACATAGTATAGTAAGGAAAAAAGGGGAAAAACCTCTAGTACAGTAAGACTTAAAAAGTGGAAAAAAACGACATACTATAGTATGGCATAAAAGCGTCATAGTATAGTATGGCATAAAAAGTCAAAAAACGTCATAGTACAGTAAGGCAAAAAAAGTCAAGAAACGTCATAGTTTATTAAGGCCTAAAAAGTACAAAAAGCCACATAGTAGAGTAAGGCATAAAAGGGAAAAAAAAAAAAACGACATAGTACAGTAAGGCATAAAAAGTCAAGAAACGTCATAGTTTATTAAGGCCTAAAAAGTGAAAACAACAAACTAAAAAACAAACAACATACTATAGTATGTCATAAAAAGTGAAAAAAAGTCATACGATAGTAAGACATAAAAACATCATAGTATAGAAAGGCATAAAAAGTAAAAAAAACGACATAGTATAGTAAGGAAAAAAGGGGGAAAACCTGTAGTACAGTAAGACTTAAAAAGTGAAAAAAAGTAATACGATAGTAAGACATAAAAACGTCATGGTATAGAAAGGCATAAAAAGTAAGAAAAAATGACATAGTATAGTATGGCATAAAAAGTCAAGAAACGTCATAGTTTATTAAGGCATAAAAAGTGAAAAAAAGTCATACGATAGTAAGACATAAAAACGTCATAGTAAACAAAGGCATAAAAAGTGAAAAAAACAACATACTATAGTATAGTATAAAAAGTGAAAAAAACAACATACTATAGTATAGTATAAAAATGTCATTGTATAGAAAGTCATAAAAAGTAAAAAAAAACGACATAGTATAGTAAGGCCTAAAAAGTGAAAAAAAAAAAGACATAGTATAGTATGGCATAAAAAGTGAAAAAAAGTTATACGATAGTAAGACATAAAAACGTCATAGTATAGAAAGGCATAAAAAGTCAAAAAAACGACATAGTATAGTAAGGCCTAAAAAGTGAAAAAAAAAAGACATAGTATAGTATGGCATAAAAAGTCAAGAAACGTCATAGTTTATTAAGGCCTGAAAGTGAAAAAAACAACAAAAAACAACATACTATAGTATGGCATAAAAAGTGAAAAAAAGTCAAACGATAGTTAGACATAAAAACATCATAGTATAGAAAGGCATAAAAAGTCAAAAAAACGACATAGTATTGTAAGGCCTAAAAAGTAAAAAAAAAACGACATAGTATAGTATAGCATAAAAAGTGAAAAAAAAGTCATACGATAATATGACATAAAAACGTCATAGTATAGAAAGGCATAAAAAGTAAAAAAAACCGACATAGTATAGTAAGGAAAAAAGGGGAAAAACCTCTAGTACAGTAAGACTTAAAAATTGGAAAAAAACGACATAGTATAGTATGGCATAAAAACGTCATAGTATAGTATGGCATAAAAATTTCATAGTATAGAGAGGCATGAAAAGTCAAAAAACGTCATAGTACAGTAAGGCATAAAAAGTCAAGAAACGTCATAGTTTATTAAGGCCTGAAAAGTGAAAACAACAAACTAAAAAACAAACAACATACTCTAGTATGTCATAAAAAGTGAAAAAAAGTCATACGATAGTAAGACATAAAAACATCATAGTATAGAAAGGCATAAAAACGTCAAGAAACGTCATAGTTTATTAAGGCATAAAAAGTGAAAAAAAGTCATACGATAGTAAGACATAAAAACGTCATAGTAACCAAAGGCATAAAAAGTGAAAAAAACAACATACTATAGTATGGCATAAAAAGTGAAAAAAAGTTATACGATAGTAAGACATAAAAACGTCATAGTATAGAAAGGCATAAAAAGTCAAAAAAACGACATAGTATTGTAAGGCCTAAAAAGTAAAAAAAAAAACGACATAGTATAGTATAGCATAAAAAGTGAAAAAAAAGTCATACGATAATATGACATAAAAACGTCATAGTATAGAAAGGCATAAAAAGTAAAAAAAACGACATAGTATTGTAAGGCCTAAAAAGTAAAAAAAAAAAGACATAGTATAGTATGGCATAAAAAGTCAAGAAACGTCATAGTTTATTAAGGCCTGAAAGTGAAAAAAACAACAAAAAACAACATACTATAGTATGGCATAAAAAGTGAAAAAAAGTCAAACGATAGTTAGACATAAAAACATCATAGTATAGAAAGGCATAAAAAGTAAAGAAAACCACATAGTATAGTATGGCATAAAAAGTGAAAAAAAGTCATACGATAGTAAGACATAAAAACGACTTAGTACAGTAAGGCATAAAAAGTCAAGAAACGTCATAGTTTATTAAGGAATAAAAAGTGAAAAAAACAACATACGATAGTAAGACATAAAAACGTCATAGTACAGTAAGGCATAAAAACGTCAAGAAACGTCATAGTTTATTAAGGCATAAAAAGTGAAAAAAACAACATACTATAGTATAGCATAAAAAGTGAAAAAAAGTCATACGATAGTAAGACATAAAAACGTCATAGTAAACAAAGGCATAAAAAGTAAAGAAAACCACATAGTATAGTATGGCATAAAAAGTGAAAAAAAGTCATACGATAGTAAGACATAAAAAAGTCATAGTACAGTAAGGCATAAAAAGTCAAGAAACATCATACTTTATTAAGGCCTGAAAGTGAAAAAAACAACATACTATAGTATAGCATAAAAAGTGAAAAAAACAATATACTATAGTATGGCATAAAAAGTGAAAAACCTTCACACTATAGTAAGGCATAAAAATGTCATAGTATAGAAAAGTATAAAAAGTCAAGAAGTCATAGTATAGTAAGGCATAAAAACTGAAAAGACGACATAATATGGTATATATTCTGATATTCAGAACAACATCACCTCATGTGTGATATTGCTTTTATACAACAGTTCTATGAGCGCCATATTAGTTAAATAATCAACAACAGATTATGATTTGTTTGATTATTGTATCATTTATTTGGCTACGCCAACACAAATAGACCTAGTTCTGCAACTGGAGTGGTACTGGACTGTAGCTAAGAAACACAAAAGCATTTTCTTGAACTGCACAGTGCACACTAGCTTGCTACTTTGTCTACATGTTACCTCAGGAATGCGTTTAAGTATCCAGGCTTCTTCCCCTCATCCTCTTCTGACGACCACACATCATTTGATTCAAATGTTATTTCTGGAAATATATTCATCTTTGCAAAGTTTTTTACAATCTAAGATAGATAATGGAACGCTAATTTACTGTTAACAGAACACCTGTGAAGAGGAGTGATACACGTAGTTAAAAGTCCCAGTGCTATTATACACAGCGCTCATGGAATGCCTCTCATCCAATCAAATTACTTGGTCGGAACTACTACCTACGACCAAATCACAGTCGTGCTGATATTCAGTACAACATCACTCCCTCTCCTGTTTTATTGCTTAAATATGACTTCACTCCGCGAATGAGTTCACACAAATATTAGTAGGGACATGTCCCTACCATCCATATGCAAATCTACGCCCTTGTATCGTAGAAGTGTCATCAAGTACAAACGTCATGAAAAACAATATGATAAACACACACACACACACACACACACACACACACACACACACACACACACACACACACACGCCAGAAAATATTAAATGAATAAATAATTAAATAAAAAATTAAAATAAATGGAAGAAAAAAGTAAATAAATATGAATAAAACCTAAAGAAATAAATACATACAATACAAAACTGAAAATAAAAATAAACATACGAAAGCAACAGTAAAACTAATAAATTAAGACAAAAAGTAAAGTTGCCTCATCATTTTAATTTTAGATATAATCTGTATTGAACAGACAAACATGCTTCATAGAAGAGAATATGTTACTGCACATCCAGACCAGCAGAGAGCAGTAAACTTCTCTTCGCTCAGCACTTTATTGCTGTCAATCCTCAAAGATTGTGTATTGCTAAGATGAACCACTCGGTCCTGGCGTCCAGACGCATGACAATAACCGCACCGACCACGTCGCTGAGACTTCCCGGTGTGGGCGGGAAAGCTGGAAGAGAACTTTCGCCTTAACGTCTTGTGTCGATGACGGAATTTGAGAAACTTTAGTGGAACCCGGAAGCAGGAGCGGAGTGGGACGTCTGCAGCTTTGCCTCCTTTCTGCAATCCGCCGTTTCTTTCCGCTCCGCAGGAATTTGCCCTGCAGTAATGGATCGTGAACACAGGGCGAAGGTCTGCTGAAGACAGGTGGCTACATTTCTGTGAGTACTGCAGTCTGACAGCGCAAACATGGAGCAGGATCACAGCTGCGTTTAGTTGTCAGGGGTCATTCTCCCTCTGAAATCGATCATGCACAGATACTGCCTGTAATGTCATGTGTGGAGGAAGGAATATATGCTCATTCCTGTCTGTGATTACGCCTCTATGCATGATCCCTCAGAGAAATAAAGTTAACAGAATGAACCTACCCTTCAGTATTCCTGCTAACTTGTCCTCTTGTTGCGTTTGGCCCCGTCTCTCAGAGTCAGGAATGCGACTCCCCCCACCGCCGTGCTCAAGATGAGGGAGTGGTGGATTCATGTGGGTTTGATCTGCATCCCGCTGGTGGCCGTCTACCTGCACATCCCGCCCCCTCAGCTCTCACCTGCCCTACAGAAGTGGCACAATGCCGGAGAGGTGTTCCACTTCAGAGGCAGGAAGATCTTCTACAGAGGCAAGGCTGCACTTCAGAGTCGTCTTCAACCACAGTAATATTGTGTACTGTGATGTCAAATGTCTGCATAGACTCTCAGTGTTATAGTATTCGCTTGTGAATAAGGCTGCAGATAGTGACTATTTTCATTATTGATTGATTAGTAATCTAACAGTTAATCGTTTTAATTTATACCATGACAAAAATAGAAACAAATGCCAGAGGCTGAGGGTCTTCAAACTGATCAGTTGAGAAAACAGCCATGTAGCTTTAAGTCAAAATGCATAATCTTCATCAGTAGGTTTTTCTGAGCACTTAAAGGGCTTCTCGTTGACTTTGGCTTACAAATGCACCAGATGAAGATCATGTGATATGATCAAAAGCTCCTGCGCAAAATAATATTCCGACCCTGCAGTGTGACTGCTCTCTCAGCTGCTGTTTCCAGGGTAAAGGACACATGAAAAGCAGGATTCAGATACTTGCTTGATCAATTAAGTGATTATTGAAATGGTTGTCAATTAACTGTCACATTGAGTAATTGATTATCTGACTAGTCATCTAAGCCTCATTTGTGACTTTGTAGTTACCCAATCATGCACTTTTTTTCTGTCTTACACACCTTTTCCTCTGGAGTCAGAAATTCGCAATATTCCCGTACCTCCTTGCACCAAGAGTTGTCATGAACATATTTGTCTCTTTTTTCTAACATACATGTATATTTTTATTTTTAATTTTTTGTCTCTTTTCTCCTCCAACCAGACTCCTATGGTGCTCTTGGAAGCTCTGACATTGTCATTCTGCTCCACGGCTTCCCCACCTCCAGCTACGACTGGAACAAGGTCCCCACTGCACGCGCTCAGTAGCTAAATCATTGCACTCAAGTTTTTACAACCTCTTAAACCGTGTGTGTGTGTGTGTTTCTTTTTTTCCCTCATAGATCTGGGAGCCGCTCACACAGCGCTTCCATCGAGTCATTGCCCTGGACTTCCTGGGGTTTGGCTTCAGCGACAAGCCAGTGAGTAAACTTTCTGCTCCCCCTGTAGTTTTTTAACTATGAGAATTCTGTTTTATTTTTATATATTATTAGATTCTTATATTTCCTGCATGATGCTCTGCGTCTGCACCCAACCATTACTCATGTTCTCCTGTTCCTGAATCACAGCGACCACACAGGTACTCCATCTTTGAGCAGGCCAGTGTGGTGGAGGCGCTGGTATCCAACTTGGGTCTGAGCAACCAGCGAGTCAACCTGGTGTCCCACGACTACGGCGACACCGTGGCCCTGGAGCTGCTCTACAGGTGTGTGTGTGTGTGTGTGTGTGTGTGTGTGTGTGTGTGTGTTTATGCAAATTGTCAAAACAGAGTAAATGATGAAGTGCTAACCACCACCGCCCCTTCTCTCTGTGCTGTTTTTCTATGTCCTGCCAGGAGTGACCAAAATCGCACAGGTCACCTGACCTTTAACAGCCTGTGTCTTTCCAACGGAGGTATGGTGTTCTCTGTTTTCTTTGGTCATGTTGTAGTTAACAACTGTAGGGATTTACCGCTCTGTAATCAGTGAGTTAGAAAAAGAATAAATCTTTCTCAACAAGACCTCCATTCAGCCACCATTCTCCAAACAAGCCAAAATCATTTTATTGCACATCAGACTGAAACACCGTCAGTCTGAAGGTGTATGCAGTTCCTGTCATCTCAGGTTGAATTCTTCCTGCTCCGTGTAGCAAAGCAGCTCACTGTGCTGTGTATGAACTGACACTTGAGCACCAAAAAAAAAGTAATTTATCGCCATTTTCTAGATCTAGCGTCTAAATTTTAAGGGGTTTTCTGCTTTTATCTCTTTATTTCACTGCAAATTGGTTTTTCGGACTAGCCGTCTTAAGACTTCAGCTTGTGTTCATTAAATCATTAGTTGCAGCTCCTACACTCAAACCAAGTCTGATTATTATGCTGTGAAGGACACAGGCAGTGCTGACACTTGTATTTCCAACAGGCATATTCCCAGAAACACACTACCCACGGCTGCTGCAGACGGTGAGTCACCTTTTTTTTCTCCCACTTACTTTTCAGCACAGTCATGCACAGTGTAAGATTTTAAGAAGCTGATGAGAGTGAACAGGAATTTGTTTTGTATCCCAAAGCTTCTGAAGGACTCCAGTTTTCTGGCTCCGCTCCTGACTCGTCTCACCAACTATATGATCTTCCAAAAGGGGTAAGCGGGTCCAGAGGCTTGTTCCACAGTGACAGAAACACATGTACCAGTGTGTGAAGTTTGTTTTCTGTTGACTGGCAGGATCGGGGAAGTGTTCGGTCCGTACACGCAGCCCACAGACGCTGAGTTCTGGGACATGTGGACGGGTTTGCGCTACAATGATGGCAACCTAGTTTTGGACAGGTGTGTGTGTGTGTGTGTGTGTGTGTGTGTGTGTGTGTGTGTGTGTGTGTGTGTGTGTGTGTGTGTGTGTCTTTGCTCACTCTGTGTTGCTTGCATCACTGTCCCCCTCTGTGTTCACTCACCTCTGCTTCTGCTTTCTCAGTATTCTCCAGTACATCAACCAGAGATTGAAACACAGAGAGCGGTGGGTGGGTGCGCTCACTTCCACCTTTGTCCCACGTGAGTTGCGTCAGACATTTCCTGATGTGTGTGTGTGTGTGTGTGTGTGTGTCTGTGTGAAGAAATCAGAGGGTGGATTTTGTGTTGGCCATGCACTTCCTTGAGGTGTATTGACCCAGCAGCCTCGGCCAGAGAGCTGCTGATGCTAAGCTGCTTACGCTGCGAGGAGCGGCCTCATAGTCCATCTGTGATCACGAGCTCAGGAGGGAAGTGTGTGTCTGTGTGTGTGTGTGTGTGTGTGTGCGCTACTGACACAGACTTCATGAACAATGCAGCAAATAGGCTTTAGCATTGTCATTGTGAGCATGCTGACATACGCACCCAAGTCTCAGTGTTCCGCCCTCCGTCTTGTTTTGCAGTGCACATGATCTACGGACCCCTGGACCCGGTCAACCCCCATCCTCAGTTCATCCATGTTTACCAGTGAGTGCCCCCTCCTGACTCTTAAACCCCGTTCAGATGATCTGTAATACGCCTCTCCTGACAGATCCTCCTGCAGCTCACTCATTGAGTCTGAAAGAG
Organism: Seriola lalandi dorsalis; assembly: GCF_002814215.2. Classification (NCBI taxonomy): domain Eukaryota; kingdom Metazoa; phylum Chordata; class Actinopteri; order Carangiformes; family Carangidae; genus Seriola; species Seriola lalandi. The sequence goes on along the minus strand of NW_019525441.1, from coordinate 666,111 downwards.
GACAAAAAAAAAAATCAAATTTCATACATCACTTCACATCTTTGGACTTTAGTTGCATTTACAAATGTCAGATGAGGGCTGTGTAAAAATGTGTTGTTTTTAAAAAAAAAAAAAAAAAAAATCATTATACAAGATGTACGTCAGAAAGTAAATACCTGTAATAGTCATCTTTTCATTTGTATATGGAAATTAGTTTCGGTCCATGTGTTTCATTTTTTTTTTTCTTCTGGTTTCACGTCATGTCATTTCTGACAAATAGCAGTCAAACCTATTTAAGGAAATGAAGCAGCAGATGGCGCGGTGGGGTGGGGGGTGGGGGTTAGGATCTATAAGGTTGAGAGTTCTAACCACAATCAAGGCAAAACTGTGAGAATAAGAAGTGCTTTTTTAGCTTTAAAAAAAAGAAATTCCTTTTTTTAAAACCCACTACTACCAACTTCACTCTAGAGGTTTCACATTTCCCACTGATTTGATGGGAATCTCATTTGATATTTGGTTTATTGAGTCTTCTTCAGGACCTCGAGTCCATGTTTCAATCATCTTTCACACAGTTGGAGTCTTGTTCATTCACATCTGAGTCTTTCCTCTGAGACAAAAAAGCTGCATCGTCTCCTGCACAACTTTGCTCAAAGATAGTTTCTTAGTTTATATCCACCATAGAAAAATGGTCTCACTGGAATAAATGGAAAGTCATGAAATATTTTGATGAAGTACTTTTGACCATTTTAGTAGAAATGTGGATAGAAAATGAAAATGTAGCAAAGATGCCCAGTTAGGTTCGATCCAGGCACATTGTGGCTCTCGGTCATGACCTTAAACAGCTAGGCCATCAGGACAGTTCACAGATCCAACACGATTCCTAATGTTCCAAACACAGCTTTGCTCTTGTGCCTTTTGTGCACTAATGATCTTGTTTATCTAAAGCATGCACCTTGCCCCTGCAGGCAGCTGGTCCAGAGGTCGACAGTCACCATTTTGGATGAACACATCAGTCACTACCCTCAGCTGGAGGATCCCACTGGCTTCCTCAATGCATATTTCAATTTTATTCACTCTTTCTGACGGGAAATGCAACAGCCATGTTCAAGAATGATGCTAAAACCTGTTCAAGCTGAGTGTACCAAAGTGATAAATGATCACGTGGTGGATAACACTCTCCTGATGATTGTAACCAGGAGAAACGCTGCTTTAAACTGAGATTTAATCACAACTGATGGGTTACTTTACCAGCATTAATCTCTGAGATGTCAGGTCCCATCACAGACATAAAATCTGAGCTAAAAAAAAACAACAAAAAAAAAAAAAGATCGATCAATTGTACTTAATGCAACTGAATGACTAATCTGATGGTGAGTGTTCAATTATAAACCCTACGAGGAAGCATGATACTGTAAGTTCAGTTTGATTGTGTGACATTTGAACTTATCTGTGGGACACTGTTTTGATTCCCTCTGTTTCCTGGTGTTTGTTTTGTCCTGCAATCAGCTGCATTCTGAATGAATTTTGATATGATTTTCTACATGTCTCTTGATGTTCATGAAAAAACTAAATGTCAACTTTTCTTCAAATAAAACTAGTTTTGTACAAAAAAAAAAAAAGTCTTTTTTTATGACACAAATGGGACATGGTGTGTTTTGACAGTCAGGACTTTATTGTAGATTTGACAGAAGAAAATGCTTACCGCGAAGGGTGAGGACCAGAAGACAGTATAAAGAAAACAGCGGAAACACTTCAGTTTATATGCTAGAAATAATAAAACATTTGTTGGTTTTCAAGTTGGATGGTGTCAGTGTAATAATTACAAAAGCATTACACGTGTAATTTTAGAGCTGTGAAAGTGACATTTCAGACAGTTTATCGTGCAGAGATAACATGTCTCGCTGTTGCGATCAGCACAGAGTTGCACTGTGAGCACGTTAACCCACAGAGGCCAGGATGACGTCAACAACGTTCTCCTCTCCGCTGCGAACCGTCACCTGCATGGTGACGCCGTCGGCCAGCGCCAGGCGGGCACGAACCAGCACGTCGTGACCCCCACGAAACACACCTGAGAAGAGAGGGAGAGAGAGCTGTTGACCAATCATATCACACCTTCAGTCAGCAGGCATGTCAGTTACAAAGGTATTTTTAAATGCAGTCTGGACATAGGGCATATGTTTTATCAGACAGGTATCAAAATGAGAGAATATGTTCTTAAACCACTAAAATCAATCTATTTGTAGTAATGTATGTAGTACTGGTGATATGAAAAAAAGCCTTTTTAGACCAAAGAGTGACCATCCTGACATCCAACACCCACCAGCGAGGAAGAGGACGTGCGAGTTCTTGTTTTCTGGAACTTTGTCTGAGCGCTCACATGGCTGCATTCCCAGGAAGCTGATGATGTTACCCACCGCCTCTGTACATGAAAAACACAGGTTAGTCACCGAACGCTGACATTCCTTGACATGCTGTGTTAAATCTCTGGAAGCAGTTATTTGCAAAAATATACACAAAAAGTACTGAAACTTCAGACTTGAGTCCAGTTTGTGAATGAAAAGTTAATGCTGAACATTCAATACAAGTAGTGAGCAAACATGCATCTATTTGAAGAAATACACCTCAGTACTTTCACCTTTATTTTGAATTAAGTGCATTAGAAATTTCAGCCTAAATTTTGGACTTGTGCGTACCGTCTAGAGTCCGTACAGACGCGAGGGCAAAGGTTTCTTCCTTCTCAAATTCATCTCCCACTTCTTCCCACGCTGCTCCAAAGTTTGGTTTCAAAACTTTCTGGATGTGGTCTGCGACTGTCACCTCCAGATCCTCCAGCTGAAGAGGAACAGAGGACAAGAAACGCATAAAAAGATAGAAAGATCGAGAGTTGGAGATAAGTGTCAAACAACATAGACAAACAAAAGAATAAGATCATTTACATTGATGAAAACACACAAAGCTCCTTGTTTTGAGAGATTGTAAATGTGCTGCGACCACATACCACATATTCATCGTCATAACCGTCATCGTCAGGCTCTCCTGTGTTGGGGTCGCAGTCCCTGACAAGGTACTTCATAGTGCAGCTGAATGTACAAGACACTGTGGACAGACGGGGCGCATCAACAATCTTCATCCTCACTGAGCTCTTCTTCACTTTGCTTATTCAGAAACACATTTTCTCCTCAAAACCTATTATTTTGGACCTTGTACATGTATCACAAATAACAATGTTTGCAGCTTCTGGTGACTTTGATTTTCCTGTTGTTGATCTAAATGTTATGAACTCTCAGTCTCTTTAAGCAGCAACAGGAAAATCCTGTTTTTTCTGTCACTGCCTCAGTAAGTCCCACAATGCCCCATCGGTCTTACCAGCAGTGGGGTCATCATCAGGCAGCCGGACCAGAGTGTAGCAGGAACCGGGCTGACTGTAGGGGAGGCTGGCAGCTGGGATGTAGTGTATCACCTCGTAGGACTCAGATGGTTCCATCTGCACTATGACCTGACACAAAGCACCACATGTTACATTCACAACTGAAATCCCGACACACCAATACAAAAAGTAAATTATAAGAGCGTATCTAACTGAATCTCCATGAAAAAAACAAGTTCATGAAATAAAAGTGATCATGAAACTGAGCAGTAACACTGCTGGTACCTTCTGCAAGAGCTGGTCATTCAGAGTGTTTGTGCAGTCGAACTGGAACACCATGTGCCTGGCGAAGGTGTGTTTGACGCAGCGCACCACATATTCTGTCTCAGCCTCCGTCAGCTGCACCGGCTCTGAAGACTTGAACAGCGGGCCGAGACCCTGGAACTCTGGGATGGATGCCAGTTGTTCTGTCCGAGGGACGAAAAGCAGAGACAGATTAAAACAAAGACAAGGCAGGCTCTTTATTCATTATATCTAATCAAGCCAATACACTGTGTACAAAAGCAAATATCAGTCTCTAACTGCATCATGCACGTCTTGAACGCCATGAAGGACAGATTGTTTTTACAATCATACCCTGATAAATGTCCTGGCGTGAGGGGGCCAACTTTTCTGGCAGTTTGCTGGTAGCAACAGGGGCAATTTCTGGAAGAAAAAAAAAAAAAACATTAACAGACACTCCTTAACTCTGAATCCTGACCATAATAGTTTTTCAGTTGAGTACAAAAATCATGAGAAACCCAGTGTTTGTACCCGTCTTCTGTTCTGTGATGGGAGTGGTGACCAGAGGGACAGACTTCATGTCGAAAGGTTTCTCCGAGGGCTCCAGGGTATACTGGTGGAGGGACTTCTCCAGGCCGGGGATAGAGACAGACAGACCTGAGAGCAAAACACAGAAGAAGAGACTTTAATGCTCAACATTTTTGCTGTGCTTGTCGAGGTTTTGCCCTGTGAGCTGCCTGGCAGGAGCCCAATCAAGGCACTCTTAGCACATATGGCTCAGGAATTTTTCCAACCAAAATCAATTACTGTGTGTGTGTGTATGTGTGTGTGCGTGCGTGCGTGTGTGTCTTACCGTTGAAGATGTAGGCAGCATTCAGAGCCTTCTGCTTCTGTTGGAGCACATTCATGTAGAAAGTAGCTCTGTCACGCACCTCATCATCACTGTCCATCATGCACCTGTAAGAACAGACAGATGTTAAAGGTATACTACACCACATATTCAGCAACAGAACCTAAAAGTAAATATGTATAAACTCACTAACTTAATGACTTCTAAAGAGTGAGAAAGGTCTAAATTTACCCAGGTCACTCATGGTCATAAAATAAATGGTTTAGTCAATGTGTTTTTTCCAAATAAAGTGAAGGATTGCAGCCACACATGAAAGGAAAAAACACAACCAATGAAAGTAAATGAATACCTCTGCATAAGAACCAGGACACTTGGCAGCAGATCATCATTCTGAGCTCCAAATTTAGCCAAAGCGCTGACCGCAGCTGAGGGTGGAAGGAGAAACAAACACATATTTATGAACTAGTAAACTGGTTGTCATGTAACTGCATAATATGTTGCTTAAGTAAGAGGCATGCAGACATAAGAGTCTCAGCATGGATATTGAAGATCAGCATCTGGAGTTGCCAAAGGTTAAGATACACGAAATTCTGGAGGTGCTGGCTTCCTCAGTCGGTCTCACCTGCACGAACAGCCTCGCTCTCCAGCACCACGCGGTTGAAGATGAAGCGGATGTATTTGGAGGGCTGCGGTGTGCGTGGACCCTCTTTGCCTAGGAGGTGCAGGATCTTGGTGGCCAACACAGTGTGCTCGCAGTCCTCGATGAACTCGCACAGGTGGGCCAAGCCCGTCTCTTTGCTCTCTGGGTTCTCCTCAATGATGCTGATGATACAATCCACGATGGCCCGCTTGTACTCAAAACCGCCCTGCAGGGAGACGAGAGACGGTCACTGTGAGGCCTGTGCTCAACTTAGAAGTGAACACACAACTGCAACATAAACTGTAGGCTTTAACTTAAGTAATAGTCATCAGAACACTGATCTACTGGGCCAGATAAAAAGCCCAAACCACCAATATCAGTGGACAAACTGATAATAACCAAGCATTATCCATCCACATACCTATGTGTGGTAATTTTAACTTGTATTTAACTTTCAATAAACACTCATTTTCTTGCACTATAAATAATTATAATACCAACTATTTAATGAATCATATGAAAAAAAACAGCATTTACAGCAAGTTTTCTGTGCAGCTAATGATATCATCAAGGAAGGTCCCTCGCAGGGCAAAGACCAAAGAGTGAAGGATAGTCAGTGTTCTGTTAATGATCAACTTACATCATCTCTGAGCATGTTAGACAAGAAGTTCATCATGACGCTGTGCTTCCTGGGATACTTCTGACACAGAGCGCTGATGGCCTGCACCACCACCACCTGAAGTAAACAAGTATCAGGGACAGATTCAGGATGACAGACAACACAACAGTAATAACAGGATTTAAAAATGGGGACAAAGCATTGAAATTCATTTTCGAAATTAATCTTTCCTGGCCACAGAAGTGGAAATCCAAAGGGATAAAAAAAAAAAAATAAAATAAAAAATACTCTCAATACATTCTCAATTTCAACAAATATTGTATTACAAAACCAGTACAACATTCAGGCGTGGTTTAACTAAGGCGTTTTTAACTTAAAGTTCTGCCTGGTTTTCCTTTCTAAAAGTGCATTTGATAGCTTTTCATACATAAAGAAAGCTTAATTGTTTATCTGTTTCTTGCTCAGTGGAAGTCAGAGGTTGGACTCGATTACAGATCACAGATCATAGATCATAGGATTTTGAAGTCCCAATTGAGGACATTTCAGCAGGTAACATAATGGCTTAGGTCAGATCTTTCTATTCATTATTGACCCCCTTGTGTCTGGATTTTGTTGTTCTTTGTTTTCAAATACAGGATAAAACAAGACTAAAACAAAAATGTCAGACCTTGAACTCGTCTGAGATCTCAGAAACAAATGAGGAGATCTGCTTCATGAGTCGGTCCACGCTGCTCTCACTGCCGGTCTTGAGCAGAGTGGTGATGGCTAGTGTGGCAATGCTACGGTTCGAGTCAGTGATCAGGTTCTCCAGGTCCAGATTGCAGGCTGTGACGGCTGAAGGATGCTTCATCGCCACCTGGTGGACACAAAGGAAGTGTCAGTATAGTGCTCGAGGTATCATTATTCATCTTTTACTTTGTTTTGAAGTATAAACAGTGCTCTGTCAGCAAAGGTAAAAAATAAATTACTGCAATGCACTTTCAGTCATGTCTTAAGTTATTAGCTGAGTAAGAATAAAGGTCTTTTATGTGATATTGCTTTAACACATGTGCAACAACTGAATAACAAGCCATGTAGAGAAGGGATGGGGAGGGTCCTGTACCTTGTTGAGGGTCCTGACTGCAGCGTATCGCAAAGCAGCTTTAGGAGAACTGCAGAAGAGCTGTAGCACTGCAGGAGGACACACACATTAACAATTACATTCATAAACATGTAATGAGAAGAGTAGCTCAAAATCATTCATCAAACATCATTGAATTCTGTCAGCACAGCACATCCTGCTGACGCCAAAATGAATCTAAGAATAAACAAGGTATGCTCTGAATCAACAATACAGAGAGACGGCGCAAAATAAATGGAGAAAGAGAGTGAATGTGATGTGAGTAAACTACTGACCTGACACAGCAGGGGCCAGCTCTCTGGCAGTACAGTTGGGCATATGGACAATGGCAGAAGCAGCCTCATACACCACCATCTCATTCTTGTTCCTCAGGCAGCTCTCAATGAAGTCAAACAAGGGGCTGTCATGACTGTAAACATGAAGATAATATACAATGCTGTCAACAGCCTCACAATATGCCTATAATACTATATATGATAACAAATAACACATCACTCAGGAATCAGCTGTTCTATACAACTACACAGATGTCCCTGTGTGTCGAACCACTTCAGGTCTACTCACCCTCCCTCTGTCTCATCCAGCAGTTTGCTGGCGATCCGGATGAGCATGCAATAGGCGAAAGGAGACTTGAGACCAGACTTGGTGAACTTGTTAAGCATCTTGGTGACAGCAAGACGGTCATTCTTCCTGAGGTGATACAACAGGCCCAGGGCATGGTACTGGAGAACAGGACACACACAAACAACAACAATGATATCAAACTATATTAGTTCAATCTGAACCAACTGACATGTTCAATTTATGAATACTTAGTGTGATGCAAAAAAATTTTTTTTTTGTCTTCATGTGTGTTTGTCCTACCCACCTGGACCATGATATTGTCACTGGAAGCAGCTTCCTGGGCTTCATTCACCCAGCGCTTCACCACATCATAGCTCATCTTCACCATGTGCTATACACATACAAACAGAAAAGATCACTAGCAAGAATACATTGGTATACAGTTACACAGTAGTAGTAGTAGTTCATATTAATCACATGACAACAACATTTTCAAGTAAAATCTGATACTGTTCCATGTCTTACCAATGAGGAGACCAGGGCAGAACTGGACACACTGGGCACTTTGTCAACAATAGCCTGCTTCATGTACCTCTCAATAGCCTGCAGCATGGTGGTCTGTGGGGAAGATGGGGAAAATGTAGTAAGTACAGTTGGAGAATATAACGGGTATTTTTTTTGTATGTCATGGCAAAGTGAAGGAAGAGGTGGGGGCAGATTACAAAGATGAAGCAGCACTCACATCTGTAATCCTGCAGAGGGCTCTGATGGCAGGTCCTCGGTACACATCTTCCTTCCCTGTCATGTCCTTGGTCAGGCTGTAAAATACCACGTGATAAAAAGCTAAGACACTGTGACCTCAAAAGAAAAGTGGACACATTGCAACCCTTACAAAACACATTTACAAATACTTGCTCTCCTCTGTGCTTATTTAAAATAGTCAAACACATCTTTCCTTTATAACAGATTTCACAATAAAAATAATCAAATTTTTTATCCATCCAGATCTGTAACTTTATGTATCCTGGAGTTACTGGGTGATAACAGCTGTACTATAACAACAGATATTAATAAGCTGCAGAGTGCTTCAGACACTTCCTAGGTGAAATATCACTGTCTTCTTGCATGTGATACTCCATAGCCATGTCATGGTACAAACCTGCTGGTGACAATGATGACATCCTCAGAGATGTTGGCCATCTCTTTGATGGTAAGGTAGCACATCCTCCTCAGGGTTTGCTGAGATGAAAGAGAGTATACCTTTTATATATTTGCATTTCAACAATACATGCTGACTATGCTGCTTGGGCTAAAATGGAATCAAATTTTTTTTTAAATAAAATCAGCATTTTCTTACATCATTGGACTGAAAGAGCCTTGTCATGGCAAAGAAGGCCTCGGTAGCCTCTGTGGTCCCGAAATGCTCCCCCTGAATGAACAAAGACATGGAAGTGAGAGAGAGTTAAGATGTTAACATGGGTGGACAGACATCAAATCAAAACATGCCAATAAAGAGCTACATTATGTTTTTGTCAATCGACTTTTGTACCTGATTGAGGAGGTAGATAATCTTGGTGAGAATGTGGAGGCATCTCCTTGGGTTGATAGGTGTCTCATTGAAAATGCGTGCCTGTGATTAAGAAATGTCACCTTATTTCATTTCAGTGGATTATTTCTTTGGATACTTTTTGCCTTATATGTGAAAAACGTGTGTTAAGCAAAACCAGGTGAAAACTTTACCTCTTGCAACACGGCACTCTTCTCCAGGTGTTGGAAAGGGTTCGACCCACTTCCTAAAAGTCAAACCAGTGGGGTCAGAAGTCTGTGCAATCAACCATTATCCTCTTTTGCTGAATTTTATTTAAACCCAACACACACACTACTTAAACTACATACATTTAACGGAATTCAATTCAAATAATCATAGAATGAACTAGAAATAACACACGCACACTTAAAGCCAGATCTCAACTCATTTGAAGCAACAATCTCAACAGAGGCTGAGTTTAATGTCGCAGCACACATATTTAATAACTCGTTAATTATCATCACAGCATCCAGCTGGCACTGCCGAGCCTGTGATGCTAGTATGGCTAGCTAAGGCTGAACATTAACGGAGTCACATTAGTGATTTGATGTCAGTAATTTAATTGCAACTGCACCTCAGTTTACAACCGACCTAAATACATATAAACATGTACATATAAATTGTCTTTCAAGTCGCGGTTACCAGTCAGGTTAATTTATCCTAGCTAATAAGCTAACAGGCTAGCACCGCGTTAGCTTTCAAAGCGAACAAGATCTTGTCAGCCCAGAAACGATTTCATTTTTCAAGCGTTTACAGTATCTAAAGTAAAATAATAACAACTTTCCAATCTTACCAGACTCCTCGTCCTTCTTGTCAAACTTTTTAATCATGATTTCGGAATGAAACTGACGGATGAGGGCAGAAGATGCTCTCAGCCTCGGTCATATGAAATGCTACTTCCACGTAGCCGAAGTGAAAACTCTTCCTGTTGCAACGTCCACGTCGACGGAACTACGTCAGAACCATTCACTATCAGGACCGGCAGGGGGCGCCGCTGCTACATAATCCATTTACCTTTACAGATGGGTAGTAAGACTTCTATTAGAATTTATAGCAATTGTTAAAACGTCCTTTTATTCTGTTTATTCAAGTTGAGCTAAACAGGGTCGCTACAGAACACTATTTTATCGAAAGCCAACTTGTGGTGGACAGTATGGGCATGGGGAGTTGGGAGGACAAAAATAAGCACTTAGCTTATTAACATTGCAAATCGACAAACAGTGCAAATCGACAAACTGACTCAAAACTGTGATATGGATGAAATATAAAGATTATTTTTTTTGACGTTTTACACGAGACCAGCAAGGTGACCTGTTGCACTACACACCTGCAGATATGCTTCACAACTTGGGGTGTAATTATCACACATGAGCACAAGATGGCGACATTGGTCTCTTATATGAGGCACGTGAACTCTTTAACCCCAAACCCTAAAGCTTCTTTAGCCTGATTTGTTTGAAATTTTTTTTGTTAAATGTATTTTTAATGGTAATACTAACACGAATTCTAGCATGGGTCTTACATTAAATGTGATTATTAAAGAAAAGTGACCAAGATATGTACTAACTGGTATATTTAGCAAATGAAAAGAAACTTGTCAGTTCTCTCTGGTGGGCAGAGTATGTAATGGCAGTACTTTCCAAACTACCTATGAAGTCCATGGCTTAAACATATGATTTGCATCTCATCTCTGTACTGCAATTTATGTTATTTACTGGCAGACACATACAATGATACAAATATATATCTATGCTAAGATAATTCCAGCCGGTTATGTGTATCAGTCAAGCTTTATGAATAATAAAGAAGTAAAGGAATAATAACTTATAGGAATATTTTATGAATCCCATTGGTCATAATGATGCATATAAAAGGCAAATGTAGTTAGTTACATCTGCTTTATTTGAGGAAAAATAATCCTTTATTTTGAATATAAAAATAACAGACATCTGATGAACACATACATTCCCATGCATTTGCATTTTACTGTATTTCATGATCATGTAGTTGGTTTGTACAATAGCTCAGTGTCAGTGCTCAATGTTGCGTTTTGCCACTCTGTGTTTTCACCTCAAACCTGGAATAGTTACAGGCTCCCATGTACAACAAAGTCATAAAGAGAAAAAAAACATAAAAATAAATGTAACGATTATGCAACAGAATAGCAAAGCATTTCATTGGTCTTTTGCTAAGGACGTAAGAATTGATCATCACAGCTGCTTCCTTGTTCTTCTTTAGTCTAAGATTTAAATTTTGATGACTCTGGGGTAAAGTAAAGGCATTAAGAATTCATTTTACTGGAAAAGAAAATCTGAGATCTGTGCCTGCTTAATTGCAACCAATGCCCATCTTCAGTCTTTAATAATAATAATAATAACAACAACAATAATATTATGAACAGGAATCTTAAAAGTTTCTTTTTAGACTTGAAAGGAATCTGCCACAGTGTGAGATCATTTCACTTGTTTCTAATGCAAAAAGTATATGTCTCATGTCCTATTGGCTGAAATTATCAATCATCTTGATACAAGTGAAATGACTTTGTCCTTATTGCTCTTGACCTTACTCTGTCTTGATTCAAGATAGTGACACTGTTGCTGGAAAATGTCCGATACTGCATAAGAAACAAGTGGACTATTCACACCGAAACTGCAACATAAATAAATTAAACGTTCAAAATTAATTTAAGAATAAATAACTTCGTAAATTTGACAGTTCTAGTTAACTAGATTTATCGATCAAATGTTGTACCTATTATTTACGAGTTTGAAGCTGAGCTGTCCTAAAACAAAAAAAAATCAAGAATCATCATCCAACTTTTAGTCCCTAATAGACGTTTCCTTAGTGTTTTTATTGGAGCAAAAAAAGATGAGAGACTTTGATCCCAAAGACCTTTCACATGAGAGCAACTAAGTTATCGCGATATGAGAAACGCTTCTTTACCTGTAATGTGTGGGTATTTAGAAGAAAATACCGTTACCCTGGAGGAACAAATCAACACAATAACTTTAAAAGTGAACAAGAAATAATTCAGTACAACTGAGTAGCGAGGCCAACACTGGTCATGGCTGTCTGTTAAATTAAAGTTGTCCAACATGTTCACTTTCTCCGTCCAATCTGCGCCAGGAGACGCGCGTTCTCCGCCGCCTTTGCTCGCAGGTTTTTGGCCTTGGCCACATCAAAGAGGACGTTCATGATGTTGGTGGGGACGTCCAGGGACAGGGTCAGTCTGCTCCTCCGGTCCCCTTTGCTGCTGTTCCGGAGCATCTGCCCTCTGAGCTTCGTCCTGCTCATGAAGCGATAGTTTGCGGGACTTGAGGTCCTTTTTTCTCGGCTGGACTCGGCAGAGGAGGAAGAGGAGGAGGAAGATGAGGAGGAGGAGAGATACTCCGCGGACTGCAGGAGCGACCCCCAGTCGTCCATGGGGGAGTAGCCCGGCTCGTCTTCGTCACTCCGGAGCCCGACTGACACCTGGTCATCGCACAGGAGGTCGGAGCGAGTCTGGTAGAGACGGAGGCACAAGCTGGAAGTCGGTGTGCACAGGACCGAGAGCAGCAGCAGGGTCTTCAGGGACGACAGCATGTTGTGTCCTCTGGGACCAGCACAGGCAAAGAGAGAGAAGCAAGAAAAATGTGTAATGTGTATGTTTAATTTTTCACTTAAATTTATTAATCTTAAAGCAAGTGACAAAACAGGGTGAGCATGAAGTGGCTCTTAAAATAAGATGCAGTGAGTCTTAACACTGCTCTGACAAGCACTATCTCTTCAATAAAGTCAGTTAAACATGTGTACTTACACTGAAGACAAGCATAACACTCTTCCATAGTGTTACATCTCTATTCTCTGGTTAAAAAAACATGATATCAGGACTCTTAAGATCTTGTTTAGGTTCGATGGTTCAGAAGCTAAAGCTTTTACGTATGAAAGTTAAGTGTATTTTGGGCCACAGGATAATGATTAAAGGAAATGCAATAATTTTCATTCAACTTACCACCCAGTATCTTATAATAAAGAATACAGTCAGAGAGGTCAACCAACACGTATCCCTGCAGAGAAAAAAACAAACAAGGCAGAAATCCTCACAAGTGAAACTCTGATAAGAAATCCTGATAAAGTAACAATGAGTTTGGAGGTCAGCAGCGCGCCCTGTCTGACCAGCAGTGTGTCTTGCTCGTCCATTCCCACTGCATTCATTTAGTAGGAGCCATCAAACTGCAGCCCTACGCCAGCAACAACGTCATCCCGTTGACATGTTGCTTTGCTCTGGACTGTACCCATTGGTTGTGATGCAGTGATGTAGTGGTAAATTAAAAAAAAAAAAAAAGTTGGTAAATGTGACCTCCTGTCGGTGAACATGAGGCATCACGACTACAGACATTTAGGAAAAACTTATGTTTCATGCAACCAGAGACGTTGTAGTTTTACATGCAGTTTCATATGATGGTTTTCACAGTAGTGACATACGCCTGATGTTAACATTTACTCACCCTAAAAGATTATTTTAGTAATAAAAACATGCTACATGGCAGGATTGTAGGATTGTAAAGTTCAGACCGCAGACAGCTCACATTCAGGACCAGGGACAGCTCATCATTCAGGACCAGGGACAGCTCATCATTCAGGACCAGGGACAGTTCATCATTCAGGACCACGGACAGTTCGTCATTCAGCCAACACTTTCTTAAATTTAAAGCAAATAAAGTATGAAACAGAAAATGCAAATCTTTATCTCTGCAGTGTCGTACTGAGGTCACATGGAAGACTTAATGAATTTTATTTCTCTATGAAAGATACCTTGTTTAATGCCTTATTGTGACATATTTGTGTACAGTGGTTAGAAGGTCTCCTCTTGTACATTTCTACAATTATGTGCAAACTTAAAATTAGCAGTACTACTTAATGAGTCGAGTCATTGGCAACTATATTGATTATTAATAAATAGCTTGTAGTCATTTTTACAGTAAAAATATCAAACATTTTCTCAAATGTGAGGATTAGGGTGGGGGTGGGGGCAAGAGGAAAAAGAGAAAAGCTTAATCCAGCTTCCACATAGAGATTTATAATAGTGATCATAATAGGATAATATTAATAATATGGCTAATAATTATATTGATAAAGAGGCTAATAATGACACTCATGATAATAATTGTAGCAGTGGGTGTTAAGCAGGATCATGGAGGCAGTAGGTGGCTTGCAATCACAGATCCAGACTCTGCAGCTCCAGAGGCAGCAACACCTGCAGAAAGCAAGAGGACTTTAAAGGAGTTTTATGTTTTAAGGTTACTCTTAAATATAAAGAGGCCGTCTGCCTCCTGGACCCAAAGATGATTCCACAGGAGAGGGCAGCCTGACAGCTGAAGGCTCTGCCTCCCATTCTACTTTTTGAGAACCAAGTAAACCTGCATTCTGTGAGAACAGTGTTCTAGTGGGGTAATATGGTACTATGAGTTCTTTAAGATATGATGGTGCCTAACCATTTAGTGCTTTGTATGTGAGATGGATTTTTAAATTCTATTCTGGATTTTATCATATTTTTGAAATGTTATCTCCTTTCGTAGTTCATGTCAGCCTTGCACTGCAGCATTTTGTATCAACTGGATAGTCTTTACAGACTTGTTGGAGCAGCTTGATAATAAGTTACTGCAAAAATCCAGCCTGTAAGTAACAAATGCATGGGCTAGTTTTTCTGCATCTTTTTGAGATGGGATGTACCTGATTTTTGCAATTTTATCTAGAGAAAAAATTACAGTTCTTGATATTTGTTTTATGTGGGAGTAAATGAACATATCTTGATCCAAGATAACTCTGAGATTCCTTACAGTGGTGCCTGAAGTCAGGGCAATGCCATCTACAGTAACTATAGCATTAGATAATATGTTTCTGAGTCTGTGTTTGGGGCCAAGTACAACTTAATGGTTTGCAGTGATGAAGTCTGCAGTTGTAACCGTTGGATTTTGGTCCAGATGCTCTGTAACCCTTTGTTAGAAGGAAAGTGGTCATATTCATGTAGGAGTCTTGATGAAGTGAAGTGCTGGACAAAAGGACAAAGGAAGAGACTGGAGGACAATAAACTACAGCGAAAGGGATTTTTTCACAACCTGGCAACTGGTGATAACTGATCTACTAGCATTAGCAAACACCTTAATAACCATAATAAAGTAATTGGTTACAATTTATTAACCCTTATAATCCCTTGAATAGATATATGATACATTGTCACCCCTATCAGTATCAGTTTGCAACATACACAAAGTTTTTCCCATCAGATTTCTTCACTGATATCACTTTCAAATATACTGATGCAGACTTTGTTTATGTGGTTTCTTTGAAGCTCAGGGAAAAGGCTCAAATGAGTAAGCATGCATAACAACTGTGTTTGATAACATTACCCAGTATATATGATTTTCATGCTGGATATATGGTTACTTGTTTTCAAAAGAGGAAAGACATCTGACATGTCTTGAGAAGATTGTGTTTTAATTAAAACTTTGAGTGCGCATGCGACACACACCATGGAAACCACCCGCAGTGATCTACATTACCACATCAAGATGAAGGAAGAGCAAGGAAGGACTGAGAGGATCAAAGGGTGTTGGGTCAAGCTCTAATGAGCAACTTCATTGTAGGATTAATATGACTGCAAGTCTTCACAGCTGGAGTAATCACAGTCTGTGACACACAGTGCAACGAGATGTCCTCCCACTCTTGCCTCCGCTCTGCAATTGATCTCTGAAATGGAATGACTTGCTCCGCCTCAACTTCAATGGAAAATCACACTTTCATTACTTTGCTAGATTATGTTGTTGTCAGACACTTGAACTAGGAAGTCATCTGTGTCCTTGTATCAAGGCATTTTACTCATTGTAGGTGTGAAGGTGTAGTGTTATTTTAGTCTGGTATTGAGTCTTATTATTAATAACTGGTAGAAGATCTACAAATAGGCTGAGGTACTTTCACTTTTATTTGATACAAAGTTGTTTCACTGTCACTAGTGAAAACTTTCTAGAGGAAAAGTCCCCAAAATCATTAGGATATCTGTGCCAAATTCCATGCCAACCCATCTCATAGTTGTTGAGTTTCTACAAATGGTTTGTGTTGTTGTTTTTGCAGTGTGGGACCTGTCTAAGGACTTGGTTTGGTTGTGGTTGGTGGGGGGTGTGGTTTCATTGAGAACAGCCTGTCACTGGAGACTGTGTAACCATATCTTGCAGATCTATGAAGCATGTCAGCATGTGGGAGTATATTATGGTGCAGAATCGTGACTAATATGAAGGAGTCTTTGGAGGCTCGTATGTGAAAGACTCTCGTGTCACTTGGAGGTGAATATAATTTCTGCTTTAAACACTGATTTTTTTCAGTGAGCAACCTTTTGATGAATTTACTTCAATTTAAGAAACCTGATAGTGGAGCTGTTGCAGCACATTGCACCAAAGATGTTAAATTAAAACACTGAATATTGGCATGAAAATTTAGCCAGAAGTAACAAGCGAATACTTGAGTATCCTGCTCAAAACATCAACCAATGAAAAGCTGGTGATCTCAGTTATGTCGTGTATTTTCATGTGTCACACTGCCAGAAAAAAAACCCTTCAATGCGTGCTGCCCCCACATCAACACCCACGCAGGAATCCCCTGCCACTGCTGCGTTGGTCTGATGGAGAGTCCTGAAAATCAGTCCCTGCGTGATCTCCCTCACTGGGCCCCTGTTGGCCCCTCATCTGGCTCCCAGCCTGACCCATAACACCCCCTGCCAAAGCAACATATGTAGTGATGGAGTTGGCAGCAGGCAATCAGCCATCAGCTTCTTATTTTTCACCCCACACAGGATGCAGGGCAATTGACAAAACATAAGAAAGGTTGACTGAGTGCTCTGTAAAGAGATAAAGAGAGATACTGTTGAAAGATGTGGGCAAGAGAGAGACGAGCACGACAACAACAAATCACAACAGTAAAGACAGATTTAATCAATGTTGACACTCTAATGTCAGTCTTTTTAAGAAACATATATATAAAAATTACAAAATGAATATTCACATTTTGATTTTTAACACTTACAACCATACAACAGATCAAGAAACCGCTTTTAAAATACATAAATAAAAGCAACATAAAACACAAAATAATAACATTTTACACAATTATGTACAAAAAGGAGCATCTTATCTTGGGTTGCTGGCTTCATCTCCGGGGTTCAGTGCCTGAGTGTGAACAATATATTATCTTTTAGTGACCAATTGTGCATCTACAGTATCCTCACATCCACAGATCACAACCAAAACCTCTCTTAAGAAAAAAATCTTATTAATCAGCTGTTACATAAGATATAATTCATGTACCTCTCCTCTCCATCCCGCACCAACTCTGGCACTCTTGTCTTGAGGAGAATCGGTTTCTGTTCCCACCACAGCCCCCATACACAAACGGTCTGCATTCCCCTGAGCGAGGGTGGAAGTACCAGAGCAGAATGTACTCTGAGCAGGCCCCCTCTGCCATGGGCTCCAGGCAGCGGTCTGTTGCTGAAACTGCGGGTGAGATGAAAAAAAAAAGAGGTGAGAGGCGAGGTGAAAAAGGTTAAAAAAAAAAAACCTTGAACCTGTCCAACAAATTAAGATGCTACAGATTCATCCCATTTTCCAAAATTTCAGGTGTTGGATGTGTAATACAAATGAGTAACCATCAGCTGAGTTGCTGAATTTTATTGATTCATTGTCATCAATTCTGATGTAAAGTAAAAGTTTAACCGCATGCTTTACCACATTCTCTGTTACACTTCATATCTCCTCTCTCATTTCATATTTTTATCTATAAGCTGCCTCATGAAATCTAACACAGGCAGTCAAACATTCAAGAATTACTTATCATTCTCTCCCACCTTGTGCTCTTAATAATTTCAACGCATTACTCATAGATGAAACATGAAATATCAAGAAAAAACAGACAAAAAATAGGAGTTTTGATATACAGAGCAAGTAAACAAGAGGAAGAAGAGAGGAGGAAGAAAGATAAAAAGAAAATTAGTTGTCTTGGCTACTCACCAGCAGTGTTTGTTCCAAATACCCTTCTTCTCTTTCTCTGTCCCCACTCCACAGTCCCTCCCTCAAGAGAATCTGAAGCCAGAAACAAAACCAATGAGAAATTTTATAGGTTGGTAGATTCAACCATCAAGAACCTAGAACGACCGACACTTAAAAGGTATAACGTGTAACTTTTCCACATTAAAATCTCTAATTAAAAATTAAAATGACCAGACCTATGTTATATATTTTTGTTGAGTTGTGTGCTTACATTAACCCAAATTTTTCCAGCAATTCTCAAACCTAGAGAAATCTGTGATTTTGATCATGTTAACGGTCCGTTTCATTTAGTCGCCTGTCAATGGCGTCATATCCCATTTGTGCATGTGTCGGCGTTGTGGTTGCCCACCAGAAGTGGTCAAAATTGACATTTCAACGGTCATTTTCAACTATATATTTTAACCAGATGAAGGATTTTAGTCATCAGATGTCTGGATCTTAAGTTATGGAGAGGAGAAAACCTCTGTGGATAATTCGACACTCGGTAAAAAGCAAAAGACAAAGACACTTGCATCAAGGAACTGATCATTTATAGCAAAAGGTTATACAGATAGATTTTATGGAAAATTCTCTGCTCTTCAACGCCCTTAAAACTTTGTACATAGAGACTGGGATGGTGGAATGAGCGTCAGATTCAGGTTCACCACTACCAGTGACACCTTCCACATTGTTTTCACATTGTTATCTGATACAATGTTATTGTAAAAATATTAGTTACAGCTGCTTTAATCAAACTAACACAGCGTAGCAGCCTAGTTAAGGCAGAGCACTGAAGTCGTGGTTGCATTAGCTGATTAGCATTAACAGCTTCATTCATGCTTCACAGTCACTGGCTCGTTGACCAGTTGTGTGGCTATCAGCTGACAGGTAACATCCAATCGTATTGTAAGTATACATCATGAACATGATACATTCTTGTCACAGCTGTTTTGCTGCAGCTCTTTCCAACATCCCAGTTTCCTCTTTATGTGCTACGTTAGAGACACAGTTAGAGACTAGCTGGTCAACATATTGGAGCATTTAGCAGCTAGAGAGCCAGATATTTCCCTCAGAAGCTAAAAGAGTGTAAATATAACATTTGCCAGGTGGCAAAGCCTCAACTCAAAAAGGAATGATAATGCTGTTCCTTAACTACTGGATGTGTAAATAAGCGATAGGTTTGACATATCAAGTTAAAAGGTGATGATATGTCAATGTCTCCACTGCCCCAAAGTGGCCAAAAATATCGGTTATTGCAGGTTTAAACTCAAGTATATATGAAATATGAAACTCATGAAATGGAGCATTTTGAGCCCTTGACCCTTCTGCTAGGGTATAGGAACTGTTTCTGAAGAAGAAAGATTAGTGGTATAAAGTATGTGCTAAAGGAACACTGGTCATCGATACGACATATTCCCTTCTCAACATGGAGCCAGAGAAGATTAGATGCAGCGCAGAGGCTGCTACAAGTTTAAGTCTCCAAATTAAAGTGTAAATATTGAAATGTGCTTCTGCACATTCATTATTTAGTACACAGAATGATGATTTCTAATGATTGTAATTTATGAATAAACATGCTGACATTGACAATGGGCAATGACAGGCTCACTCTTTGATTCGTTTTCTGGTTGTATTGACCTGAAGCAAAAATTTCAATCATTTGAAATGCAGAAAGATGTTCTTGCCTGGAGGCTGTAGCTCACTAATAAGCTTCGTGGAATATTTTGTGATTTCTTGGCACATGATGACCTTTTGTTTAACTTTCTGGTTGCTTTTGCTTTTGTCTTGATGCCGCTGGCTTCAAAAACAGCAGCACTTCAGGAGATGATAGCCACGGAGCCTCTTGAAAAACACATAATTTGTTGTTTTTACGATTCATGTTTCTTAAAAGTGAAAGCCGCAGTGCATCATGGCATTTAATGGTAAACCCAATGCAAAATAACTTACCGCACAGTGTTAATCTATCTCCACAGCATAATTGAAAATTTCATAGTATCAGACTGTGACACTGATCAGTCAGCCCTAAACTACCCTCAAGTACTCACTAGCACTGTGCTCACCAGCACCACCCTTCACTTAGCTTTAAAACAACGCTTTTTACTTTTACATTTTCAAACCACGGCAGGAAAACATGATAGAAGAATGATACTACACTCTGAGGTGTCCCAATGTAAGAAAATAATGGATGAGATGGAGGTGATGGTAGCTGTGACACACATTCTGTCACACACTTGGACCCTGCTAACACTAACGTGTGGTCACATATTAGCATGATTATTAACTTTACCAGTGTGGTTTGGTAGCATCCCTTTTTCTCCGAGGATCACAGGAGCGGGACTGGTCATTTCTTCCACCCTGTCGCCATATTCTTCTTCTTCCTCTTGTTCACCTGCTTCTTCTGCCCCTTCACGAGAGAGCGATATCACTTCATCTTCTCGCTCATTTTTAGAGTCAGTCACCATGGTTGTTCCATCTGGATCCACAGACTTTACCATGAACTTATACTCCAACCCTGTAATGATAAAAACGTTATACACACACATTGACTGACGTGCACGAACATAATTGATGCCATGTCATGTTTTCAAGTTTGAAAAAAAGCAGCCATTTATGTTTGAGATCATAAAATGTTCATTTCACGTGTTTCCAATTGGGCTTTACAGAATTTTATTAATATATTTCACATCGACCGCCGTATTGAAAATGGTATACCTTACTTAATTGTAGAGCTTTTACCTTTTACCACCACTTTCTTAGCACTCAGTTCAAGTGATCAAAACATGATTTTACCACAATGACATTCACACACAATGCAACAAACAAATATAGTTCCCATATATTGTGGAACTAGACAGGTGGTTTTAACAAGCAAATACTATTTGTCATGCCCTGAAATCACAGCAGGGAATCAAGGTAAAATACAGTCTGCTGGTGGTTAACTAGAGATGATCTAAAACTGTTCAATGAATCATAATACAAACCATTTTTGATACTAGGACAGCTAAAGAAAACTCTACACGGGCACAGTGGCAATGATACAAAAAGTTATACAAAAGTAGGTAATACAAAAACTAAGTAAAACTATGTTTCTATACATAGCAACAAACCAGGCTTACAGAGAGCTTCACATTAAAAAAAGACAATGAAAAATATTGACTAAATATTTAAATCAAAGACAAGCAAAATGGCAACAAATCAACAAAAGAAAGCATCAATAGTTTGCTTTTCACTAAGAATACGTTTTGAGATGAGATTTATATAATCTAGGAGCCAGGACAGCAAAAGATAGATTACCACAAATCTTGAACTTTGAGCAAGGCACAACCAAGAGCCGTTATTGTGATAACTTGAGAGGCCAAGTGGACCCGTGGGGGTTCTGCAACTCACTCATATAATGAGCCTTTTGCACAGTTGACATTTTGTCAAAGTAGCAAAAGCACAGGTGTAACTATTAACATTAACATTGGCTCTGTTCTATTCAAGTGTCCCATTAAACAAACGGTAACGGTTTGACAGAGGACCACGAGCCTGAAGCAGCTAAATGGATCATTAACTTTATTACTTATACCTGAGATTTTCCTACTGTGACCTGTCAAAATGTATTCTGATGAAAAAAAAAAAAAAAAAAAACGCAGAAAGGTTGGATTATCCTTTAACTGTATTGAGTGTGGATTCTTGGTGAGGCATCCCACTTAATGGCAGTCTCGTGTTTGTGAATGGCTCTACTGTTGCTGGCACCATGGTGCGTGTTCCTCTGAGAGAACATAACAGATGGCACAACACACACGGGTGCCATGCTGCTGCCACAGGAGCTCCACAACAAACAACCACACAAGCACCCGCGCACACACACACACACACACACACACACACACACACACAATATGTAGGCCCACCTAGAGGCACATTTATGCATTCTTGGATAAATGCACAGAAAAGTACAATCACACATACTGTAGGGGGTTTCAAAATGCACAAGTGCATAACATAACACCCCCAAACCCACACACTAAAACACACTCACACACACTTACCACATTTTTCTGCCACTTCTTGAGTGACTAGCTCCTTCACTTCTTCAGCCTTGACACAGAGAAACACAAGGCTCAATGACATCTCATTCACTTTGACACATTCATTTTGACAACTCTATATGTTTTTTTTCACTATGTTTTAAATATGTGTGTGTGTGCGTTATTGTGTTTGTTTGTGTGTGATAAACACTTACTGAGAGTCCAGGATCTCCTTTCTCCCCCTTTGCTCCTCCAGCCCCCACTATACCCTATATAAAAGAACACATTTACACATTCACATTTAAATGTCTTGTACACGTGTGGTACATCCACACATGAGGAGAATTTACTTATTTTGGCTAATTAGACATCTTCTTGGGACTGTGTGGATATGTACAGACTGTGTTTTTAGTCACCCTTTTTACCCCTTGTTTTTACCCCTTGGTGGATTTAATGTTAGTGTGTAAATAGCCGTTAGTATCAGCAACAACATATCCCTCAAGTCCTAGCCAGGAGTACTTACATACTAACAGAATAATTGTTTTATGTTCTTTTTCTAGTGGGAATGAAGCTCGCTTTTTGTACTGTAAATGTGCATGCGGATGTGTGTTTAGAGAGCTGAATGGTGATATGACTCTCACACTGTCTCCTCTTTGTCCTGGTGTCCCGGGTGCTCCCCTCTGACACCGCTTCGATCTGCCTCTTCTTCCCTTCTCCCCCTGTTTGTCCAAAATCGAAGTGCACACAGAGTAAACACATTCTGAGTTTTGAAACTCTTTCGACAAGAAGAAAATCCATAGCAGTACATCTCATCGCTCACTTAAACAGTATGAAAGACAGACCAATTAGGTACATCCTTCTATTAGAGGTTTCCATGCTCCCTGTCAACACTGAGAGTCTGGTAATTGTGGCTGAAAGGAGCTAATTGAGTAAGATATTACTTGAAAGCTGCAGACGAAAATAAACCTCTTTGTATGTGTGCGTGTGTGTGTTTTAATTAAGGACATGTCTCGGCTGTATCCATTGCTGCAGTATACAGAGCACATGCTGCCACTCAGACACAGACGTGGTGATGACTGTAATCAAGCTCAGCTCATCCTTTTGTTCTCTGTGTTCTGTCACATTTTCACTCTTCTTTTCCTGTAAGCTGGATTTTTTTAAACACAAAAATGGATTTGTGAGAAAGAGAGTGAGTGACAGATATACTTAATTAGTTTGAACAGCTACATATGTACAGGTGTGTGTTCTACCCCATCAAAGGTCTGTCAATTTAATGGACTGAGTGTGTTGTGATTTCTTATTAAAGACTAATGATGAATCCTAAAAGCAGATTGATTTCAAGACCCTAATACCACAAGTAATTTGTAGGTATGACCCACAGGAGAAATACTTTACCTTATATAGTAGCTTCTGATTTTAGTGTTGCCATACCTTAGTGTTAGTTAAACAAGTATCTATATTGTGACTTCACCATTCAGTTAAAGACAGTGGTAATTAGGCTTGTTCTTGAATGGGTATACTTAACTAAAGTGCTGAGTCATACCTTGACTGTGCACCAGCCAGTGACAAAGTTTGTGGTTGCTAGTAACACATTATTGTGTGGTAACAACTAACTGTATCACAAGAAAACAAAATATGACTTAATAATGACAGTATTATTTTCAACCACCCCCTCCAATGTAAAATACTGTTTACATGAATTAAATCATGAATGAAGTGTAGTCACAATAATGTTTTGTCACTGCAGCAGAAACATGAGTCAGTATATTATATCTTCAATACACTGAGGGAGCAGGCATACTGAACCTTAGGCCCAGTGTTCCCACGGGGACCTGGTAGTCCTGGTGGTCCCTCATCTCCGTCCCTTCCTAGACTCCCTGCTGACCCCTTAAAGCCTGGGAATCCTGGGAAACCTGCTGCACCCTGAATGAAACAAGAATATTAACACACCGTGGTTCATTTGTGTGCAGGAGAAGATATAAACACATTGTAAAGAATACACGCAAAAGTACTTTTTCATGGGAATGAAAAATATAACAAAATATGACTGTGACAAGCACATAATCAGTGGTTATTAGTTGGATAATGAATAGTGAAATAGGTGTTAATTTACTCACCTTTTCCCCTTTCACTCCTGGATCACCATCAACACCATTCATCCCTCCAACCCCCTTGTCACCCTAAAATTTCACATCATGAAAAATACAAATAAAAAGAAAATACCAACTTTGTATGTATTTGGGAGAAAGAACAATACGAGCACATCTGAATGTTTACCTTGCGCCCTGTGAGTCCATTCAGTCCAGGTATACCAGGGGTGCCAGGGAACCCCATATCTCCCTGTTTTGTAAAGACCCCATGTTAACCATGTGACACACACAGAGTTATATAGATTACTGGGATTTCTTCAGGTGACATTGTTAGATAACACTCTTTCACTCTTTTTTCTCTAATCAGAATCTAATTAAGGCCTAACCTTTTCTCCATCCAGGCCTGGACTCCCTATGCGTCCAGGTAAACCTCTGAAACCCTAGAAAAGCAGGTAACAATGTTGAACGTGTTTAAACAAGGAAAGAACCGAAACTCAAGTGGGGTGAAAAAACAATCAGTGGGACAACTGTGACTAATAATAAGTTTACACCTTCTCTCCTTTCTCCCCTTCGTCTCCTGGTAAGCCTGGTTCCCCTGCATCACCCTGTGAAAAAATATAACAAACAACAATGAATGAAATGATGTTGAATCTTTAAAAAGTATAAAGTTCACGGTTGGTTATATAATGTTTTTCAGTGTACCTGATCACCCTTTTGGCCTTGCAGTCCTATATCTCCTTTATCTCCTTTAGTCCCATCCACTCCATGATCCCCGTTGCGACCCTTAAATCACACCACATGCTTATTATGAAGTTAATACTGAACTTTGTTGTATTTCAAAGATAAGTGAATGTTTGTCTGTTCTACCATCACTCCGTTGAGTCCTGACTCCCCTGGATCTCCCTGTAGTAGAGAGGGCATTTTCACACACAGTACCATAATAATAAAACATTGGACGGTTAAACTAATGTTGCTGATATTCAAATGACACCTTACTTACCTTCTGGCCTACAGGTCCTCGTGCTCCAAACCGTCCCAATGCACCCTTGGTACCTGCATCACCCTTTAAGCCCTTAAAAAACAGTTTAAAACACTCTCCATATTAATGATTTATTGTGGTTTAGGTGACAAATTCAGACTCCTTTATTATAGATTTAATTATCAGGCAAGCTGATAATTGTCTACAAGACTTAACCATGTCTGGCATTACATAGCAGTGGAGGTGCCCTCAAGCCTCCTACTGAATCATTATCATCATATCAGGCTCTAATTATCTTGTCGGAAACATTCTTCTTTTCAAATGCTTACATTAGGTTTTATTACCTTGACTCCAGGAGGACCATCCTCGCCCTTTTCTCCTTTGTCGCCATCAAAACCTGGTGGGCCGCGCTCACCCTGAAACAAAACATCTTATTAATTCTTCACAGGTCTTATTTATGTGTTTACTTTGTGTGTTTTAGATGTATTTGAATATTTGTAGTTTATTAAGTATTTATCCCTAATTCCACATGTAGCCTCTGATTGTTTTAGCTTCGTCATTAAGAGTGTTTTTCTTCCTTCTCTTATTTATTGTGTGTGTATTTGTTGACTTGAGTGCTATTGTCCTTGTAGGGACAGATAAAGTTGGATTGAACTGTACTGAATTGACACCAGATGGCAAAGACTGTCATGTCACTTTGACTTGAATGTAAATTTATTACACAATAGGATACATGACTATAACCTCAGGAGGATCTCACCGCCTCTCCTTTGGAGCCCTTGAATCCACGGGGTCCTTGGATTTGAAGTACACTCCCCTGCAGGAAGGAATTTAATGGTGAATTCATGGTGCAACAGAACGTAATCTGCAACAAATAATACAGTAATCAATGTGGTGTCACATAAATATACTTATAGAGCTGTGAATAGTGTACTTCTTGTATTATGCACAATATGTCTTGTCAGCAAACACACCCCATGTGAAGCCCTGGTGTAATTTGCTCAGTCAGCTGTAATGAATCAGTGCAAAGGCTAAATACTTTCTGATTTTCCTATAGAGCGACATAAGAAGCATCATACCCTTTCTCCCCTGACTCCAGGTAGCCCACGGTCTCCCTGAAAAGAAACATGATTCTTCAAAGGACTTTCCCAACAGGATTATTTCAATTGTTTCAACACAAACACAGATTACTTCCACCTTTGATAACATGTCACGAAAAGTTGTTGTAGACAACGTGGCCAGAGTTTAGTGGCATTGGATGGGAATGAGTGTGATGAATAAATCACATAGCGTCACCTCAGTTGTGCCACTTCTATAGAGAGGAAACAAACAAACATGAGGGCAGACTGACTGACAACTGACATCACTCCTATCAACGCAACCTGAACTCGCTGGCACTTCAAAATGAATGAGAAATTGCTATCTTATAAATGAAAGGAGCATCTAGTCATTCAAATGTCAATGCTGACCTCACTGTTGACACAAACAGCCATGACAGTGAGTCATGTTTACATAAATATTATGAATATATAGGCAGATAAGGTCAAGAAGTTCATTGATGTTCCGGCATCTCAGAAATCACAGTGTTTTCATGCTTTTTGTGAACCGTGGTGAAGAGATTTTACAGGAATCTGCAGCGTAAATAGAAAAACATGAAGTTTCAGTGCTTTGGGTGAACACACTTTGGAGATGAAAGAGGTCAGAAAACAGCTAGAATGGTTAAAAGTACATGTGTTGTCTGGTTCATCAGATAGGTTCAATTTCAACACGGTGACATTCGGGTCTGATATATATATATATATCTGATGATATGAGTCCAAATATCTATCTTCTCTCCTCCCTGCAGTGCTTGGCGGTTGTTAGATGGTGTAATATTCTGGAAACATTTTGTTGACACAACATTATTTTCCAGAGGATCAAGATATTCCTTGCGATATGGCAGCAATTTCAATTTATTCCACTTCCCACAGAGGTGCTCACATCTCAGTTTATCAGAGCGCCTGTGGGATGAGGTCTGAACAGGGTGTTTGCATCAAGTACTATACTGGGTACAACATTCCTCTGGACATCAAATTCAGTCATTTTAATAACTAACAAAGTCGTATTTGCTCAAATTTAGAGACTCAAATTTGCAAATATTGTTGAAAGAAAGGACATAACAACAAAAAATAAACATAACTGAATTTCAGTATTAATGTTTTCACCGGTTCAACATAACTATGACAAATTGTGAAATTACAGCTCACCTTTTCACCTTTGCTGCCATGCAAACCTTTTGGACCCTAGTAAAAAAAAGTAAAAGAAAAAGATTTTGTCTCCTAGCGTACATGAGCAAGAATCTAATGATCTTAAAATACATTTTATATTGAGTTGCATGGTTTTGAAAAAAAGTTGTTTACTATATGCCCAGGAACTCCTTTAACACCTGGAGTGCCTTTGTCACCCTAAAGGAAAAGAAATATTTTCAGTTTTGTACACAATCCACCAACATCAGTAAACGACAGTAAATATATTTAAAGTTTTAAAAGGTAGACCAGTGAGATTAGACTTGATTGCATTAGGTTAGCACAGGGGAAAAAACAAATATAATCAGTGACACACTTCAAATTAGGAGACATTGTAATTGTCCGAGCAGATATTTCATAATCCTAAACTGTCAGGGAGTGTGTGCTGATTTCCATTGAAAAAGCTGAAATGAAGAATTTCCTGCTTAATCTAAACATAGACTAAACCTGGTCAAAATGTTGTTCACCATCACTGGTGAAGTATTGGAGTAATGAGCTCACCCTTCTGCCTGAGAAGCCAGCCAAACCCCTGGCACCAGGCTCTCCCGGAATACTGTCACCCTGTTGAAAACGAGAGAGACAAAATAAAGAGTTCATACAGTAATGATGAACTTTTTTTCTCTTAACAGATCAAAGTGAAAATAACAGTGTGCTGCTGTTACAAACCTAAAACTAAGTTCTCATGACATTATGTTGAATTCACAAATCAAACTTTAAAAGTAAGTGCTATTCAAATATAATATATGCAGTATTTGTACCTTTTCTCCTTTTACTCCAGGTACACCCGGAGGACCCTGAATTAGAGAAATGAAGTGGTAACAAAAGAAAATATCATTAACCATCATTTCCAGCTCGTAAACAATCAGATATGATTGTTAAATGATAACTTAAAACCAACTACAACAAACTCCACACATGATACTGTGTGTATTAGATTAAAAGAGCTATTTGTAAGTTTTTCTATTGCTACATAGCCACAGTTAGCATTAAGAGCTGTTTTCCTACCAGTCTAGAACAAACATTGTGAGTTCAGCATCAAACTTTATTCTTTTATATATCATGGCCTCTTGTCTTGTAAACGCAAACAGTGGCAAACAAGATCATGCAGATCGTTTATATTTTCTTACATGAGATCCTGGTGCTCCTCGAGGTCCAGGAGCTCCAGGTGATCCATTCTTCCCCCTTTTACCCCGGTCACCCTGCATCAACACACAAAATATCTTATGTCTCTTTTAAATGCAGTGGCACAACCTCCTCTGTTTCACTTGTTTTTACTCGAGCTAAATGATGTACCTCTCTGCCTGGTTCCCCTGTGTCTCCTGCGGGACCCCTAAGGCCTGCGGAACCTTGGATGCCTGAATTACCACGGATACCCTGGATGCCCTGAGCACCTGGAGGCCCTGGCTCACCTGGTTCACCCTGAGGTAAAACAGAGAGAGAGAGAGAGAAAGATAGGGCAAATGAAATGTAATGTAAATTAAATCTAATTAAAGGTCACTTGTTTCATGTAACATTATTATTCAGCTCTTCTATTACTTTTAAATATTTGCTTTCAAATAAAGTCCTTTTTTCTTTATCAAATTAAAAGCTCAAACTAAACTTTAAATGAGCGAGTGATTCACTGAGCCAATTAAATTCCCTAAATTAAAACCATGATGAGAAACAAAGTCAATCAAAGTGAATGTGATGGAAAAGAGTGAGGATTAATTGATTCAGTGGGGATGTTGTAAGTAAGCATCTGCTTGTATTTTTTTATTTATTTATTTTTTACTTTTCAGGCATGAGGAAGGAGGGACATTTCACCTTCTGTCCTGGAGGACCAGCTTGGCCTTCTGGCCCTCTGTGGCCGATACCTGGCTCTCCCTAAACGCACAGAACAAACATGTTTGCACAATGTTTCACTGTCATCCCTTTAGATAAAAAGCTCACAGCCCCAAACTAAAAGATTCATATAGATCACAGTGAACAGGGTATTTACCTTTTGTCCTTTCTCACCAATTTCACCCTGAAAAGTGTGGCCAAAAATAGCACATATCAGTTAGAAAGTTGGAATCTTTTTTTCAAGCTCCAAAACAAACAAACAAACACAGAGGAATTTGAAGAAAGAAAAAAAAAAGACACAGAAGAATGAGCAGACTCGTCAGCATGTTTAACAAGGGGAATTATTAATGTCTGCTTTAATCTACTGTCTCACAGTCGACCAGAAATAGAGCAGAGGGGACATCAAAGGCCTGGACTCAACTGTCTTTACTGACAGGCGAGACGAGAGAGAAGCTCTCCCCGAGCTCTGATGTC
The DNA here is from genome assembly GCF_002814215.2 of Seriola lalandi dorsalis. Lineage (NCBI taxonomy): Eukaryota > Metazoa > Chordata > Actinopteri > Carangiformes > Carangidae > Seriola > Seriola lalandi. The sequence continues at coordinate 636,387 of NW_019525441.1, read as the reverse complement.
ATTTGCTGATGCAATGTGGGTAGGCGGGGAGAGCAGCGATGATATTTTTATGAACCAGTGGCACATTTCGTGTGGCGACTGTCATTGTGGCTCTGTGATCTTGGGATGATGATAATAATGATTTTAATCAGTGTAATGAGTGGGATGATATCAGCAGCTCCTCACAATGGAGGGATACATTTTCACACAAAAGGATCGCTGCACACAAAGAATAACTTTCTCACCTTTAGTGGAGTGCAGCCATGCAGACAGTTGTGATTTTATGTGGCCAGGTTTTAGTTCCTTGAGATTTCTGCGCCCAGCCCAAAGTAAATGTAATTTATGTATAAAGTAGTCCCAATGAAAAGGGTGGTGGGATATTCAGAGTAATGGGAATGAGAGTAATGTTTAACTTAGCAGCAATTTGATGTTGTCTTTGGCTTTACATGAGTTTTGTTTTAACGTTTGAAACATCTTCAGTCACCTTTCGTCCTGGTTTTCCATTCTCCCCTTGTTGTCCCTGTTGCATAAGAAATGTATTGTAAGTAAACAACTTTAAATAATTAAACTGGACATTTATTTTGTCTACTTAAGATCATGACGTTACTTTGTACTCTTACCTTTAGGAAAAAATATTCTGGAGGGTATGGATATGGCTGTCCATTTTCTTCATCATAACCCCCCTCTCTCCTCCTCTCCATCTCCATCCTCCTCCTCTCCCATTCCTCCCTCTCCCTCTCAATGTCTCTCTCCTCCCCCGTCTCTGTCCTCTCCCTCTCCAGCTCCTTCTCCCTCTCCATGTTATCTCTCTCCATCTCAAGCTTGGCCTCTCTCTCCCTCTCCATTTTCTTTCTCTCCAGCTCCACCTCGGCCTCCCTCTCCCTCTCCAGCTCCTCTTGCTCTCTCTCCATCTCCAGCCTCTCCCTCTCTCTCTCTCTCTCCAGGTGCTCCTCCTCCTCCTCTTCCCTCTCTCCATCGACGTCCTCCTCGGCATCCCAGTCATAGTCTCCGCTCCTCTCCTCCTCATAGACTGGATCAGGGACTATTTCTGTAAATCCATCTGGTTCTACTCCTTTCTTTTTTGCCATTTCCCACTGTTCAACTTCTTCAGCTTCAGTCAGTTCATCCCCTCCGCCCTGTATTTCTCTATGAATCTCTCTTTCTGTCTCTCTGTACGTTTGTCTTTCTCTTCTTTCTTGCCTCTCCTTCCTGGTTTGTGATTGAAGATAAGGGTTTTCTTGCTTCTTCTAGAAAAACAGTTTTTTTCTAAGTTGCACCATATGAATTTGGATTTATGCAAATTTATTTGTACTTTATTTGAATTGTTTATTGTACTGTAGACTTACATTGAAGCTGTTGTAACCTTGAGCTCCAGAGGACAGATGCTGAAATTAAAAGAAAGAGCGTCATCTTATAAGTGGTTCACAGTAACCATGAAACTGTATTTGCATATTGTATTTGATGAATGCAGTTTTAATTTTTAAAGACTGGAAATATCTGGTGGAAAAAATTACTTTTTCTGCCTCTGTGAACCGATTTCTTCCTCCAGGGGCACCTGGCATGAACACCTAAAATATAAAAATGGTTACTGCTGCCATTTTTATACTATCAATCTGTCTTCTACAAAACCAGCAGACACTTACCATGGATTCAGGCCAGGGGGCGCCTCTTCTCACCCTGACTTGAGATCGAGGCACCTGTCCAGTGCCCCAAAACATTCATGAGCATATTTAGCGCTACAGTTGTGATGCTTTCTATCAAACAGTTGTGATAATGCGTGTGGTTTGATGTGTATGATGGTAAAAAATATAAGAAAAAAAAGACACACACTTGCTTAGACAGTTATTTTAACATTTTTTTACTTAAGGATACATGCACAGAGAGGTTAAACACAGACAATTCAATGAAAAATTTCACCAGTGAAAAGTGTTTGATCTGGCTACAAAACTGCTTATATTCTGAGTAATATCACTGGTATTCAAAGTATTTGTGGTGAAGAAAACAGAATATTTTTCAACATGTTTCAATAAATAGTATTTCAGTACAATTTGACACTAGGAAACGTGTATTGAAATTGCAGGCACATGTTCGAGAAAGCTTATTTGTTACAGAGAAATATTTGTCTTAATAAATAAATTAGTTGTAGACAAGGCAAGTGAAGTAAAGGCTACACTGGTGTTTACACTGAACAAACTGAAGAACAATCACAACAATCTCAACGTGAGGACACAATGTTCAGATCTTAACAGTGGTGCCTGGTTTTTCTATAAAGCTCCACCACATGAATTTTTGTTATGGCCATGGCTTTAGGTGAGTGACATCGTCGCTGATGAGTCGTTGATCAGGTTCACGGCTCCTCACCAGCAATACAGTTCACAGTCTATTCACACTCTCCGTGTAGTGTGTGCTTTCTTATGAATGCTTAACACTCTATAGTCACAGTCTCTTGGGAATTAAGAGATGTCCTGTTTAAAAAAATGAGAGAGATAGAAAGTATTAAAAGTAACCTCTCCTGAGTTACTTAATAGTTCACTCACAATCTAGTATTTCTTCTCATTCCCATTCAGACAAGCCTTAGAGAAATCATGCTCAAAGCATGCTGCTCAAAAATACTGTCCTGTCTCATGCTTCAGCAATGTCTATGTATTATACAAAAATGTGTAAAAAAAAAAAAAAAAAAAAAGTATTTTTCCATTCCCATTGTATTTGCATTAGTATTAATCAAACACATTTTTGCACTGGTGAAATTTTCATAGGAAGTAGAAAGAAGAAAAAGGTCTTGAAATGTGATGCCAAGTGCTTATTCTATATCAATTAAAACATGGTATATTTGTGGAATACTGAAGCGCATCCTTCATTTTCTTCAAGCACTTATCCATCTCTTTCAGGCCTCTTTGTTAAGTGTCAATAAAAGAGCTTTGCATTCCAAGGCATGCAAGATATCAGCCTGCACGATTTAAAAATCTACAACTCTACCTTGTCTGGTTCCTCTGTTGAGATGGGAGGCATGGGCAGCAACACTTCATCCTGGTCATGACAATAAAGGGAATATAAGCTTGTTACAGTGAAAATAACCACTTCAAAAGTTAAGCACCATATTGATTAAAAATCTATATGTAACATTTGCAGTAAGCACCCTCCAATACCGTTTCTATATCCTCCATTGGTTGAGACAGTGGCACTGTGGTAATCAAGACAGCCTAATGGGAGAAAAATCAAAAGCAGAGGGTTAAAAAATATGTATGTACTTCTAAACCCATCTACAGTATCTATGTGCAAATAACTGCAAGCTGGCTTGTTTATTTAACCTTTAAGTTCCCTTTTGTAGAGCATACTCATTTGATATCCCCAGATACCTGTATTTCGGCCTGTATGGACATCTCTACTACAGCTGCTATGGGCATTCATGGACAATTATTTATTATTGTTTTATTATTTTCTTTTCTTGTATGTTGACAGGTTTATTAGGGTGAGGGGTTTTTTACTTGTTTTGTTGTTTCTTGGTTGTGTTCTTGCATGTCCTCTTTCAAAATTTCAAAATAAATAAAAAAACTTGACAAGACTTCTGTTCAAACTGATATAAACTGCTGATCACTAAAGTAACCGATGACTAACTGAATACTTGGATTTTTGAGTTTCAGATTAATTTCAGCATGACAAATACTGTACAGTGTACATCGAGTGTACTTTCACCTGTGCATCTGTGTCTCTGCCCGAGAAGGACGTCGAAGGACGACTGGAGGTATCTGCCGATGTTTCTAACTGGACAGAGCTGTGTGTGGGTAATTGTTCCTCCTACACAGATAAAAAAAAAACATAAATATGTTATTATTCTGCAGGAACATCAGAGCAGTGCATTACTGAGCTCAGCTGTCTCTTCCTCATCTCTATCAGAGTACAGTCTTGCAACAGTGAATGAGTTTTTGTTATTATCTGGGCTACAGAATTATTGATGCTCACCTTTTTATCCACTGGATGAGGGAATTCATGTGTTTGGACTTCAAGCTGCATATGATAAAAACATGGAACACATTTTACATTAAAAATGAATCACAACATTTATACCCAATCCAGCTGAAACAGATGAGGACATGCTGTTTGAAGCAGTAGAAGAAGAAGTTTACCTGTCTGATGTTTCTGCTCTCCCGCAAGACTGGCGGGTCATCCGTGGAAAGTTCTTCCTGTTTCGGAAAAAAAAAATAAAAAAAAAATTATAATTTCATCCCAACTTTTAAAAGCTCACAACCCACAGCAGATGATGCGCAAAGCAGATGCAGTGGGCTGTAAAGACAAACTAATCATTCTGAATAATGAATTTAGGTAGTGGGTGTGTCATTAATCAACTCTCTCCAATGTTTTACGTGGGCACTGATATATTTCAGTCCCAAGAGACGCTGCTATTAAAAAAAAAAAAAAAAATTTGATTATGAGTTTGACAGCACTATTAACAAGGCACCCACAAAGACAAGGCTCCAAATCTGTAACAACCCCACGTCATCAATCATCATTTTAAATTGAGGTTTCCCACAGTGCATCCACTTAGTCATGCACTGCAGCAGCTGCCTACCTCGTATTCATAACTGTATTCTTCACTGTTATAAAACTCCTCTCCTTCTTCTTCATCCCCTCCTTCTTCTTCTTGCTTGTCCTCGTCACTTGTCTTTACATAAAGAAGGCAATAATTATAGGAAGATACTGTGACAGATGATCATTTGTCATTTGTGTGAATGACTGGATGACAACAATGCCAAGCGATTACAAAGCGACCCATTCATCAAATTTATCTGAACTGTTATCAATACAATGAGAAGCACGTGGACAATAAGACAAACGCATGCTTTTAGTTTTTCTTGCCACACCATGTACACAGTAACTGGTTAATTCTGTTTGTTATATTTTTAAAATGTTAATTTATTGTAGTTATTTTTATAAAACATTTTAGTACTAAAGCAGTTATTGAAATAATGTTATGTTAATGTTAATGTCATGTTAGCGATAGCCAGTGTTAGAGCCTGTGTTTAAGTTCTGCCGGGTGAGGAGGCTGTGTTAGCTGTTAGGTTTGTTTGTTTAGTTGGGGGCAAAAGTGACGTTAAGTTTCCGGGTTTAGTTCGACCCTTTCAAGGACATTTACCAGGCGGTGTCTCTGCCTCTTATGTCGTCCTTTATTTCCTTTGCCCTGGTTAAGAAGTTCACAGTCAGAGAGAAAAAAACATAAAGGTTTCCCATGCTTCAAAAGTCGTTGATGATCAAGTATGAAAATATGAGTTGATACTGTAAGTTTAAGATGATATTTAAGAGGGGAATTAGGCAAGTAGTTAATTAATACCAAAAATTAACGCAGCACTTTTAAATAAAAATGTTTAGAAACCCTTAGTGTTAAAGTAAAAAAAAAGAAAAGAAAAAAAACTTTTGACCTATTTGTATTTATAGGACCACACCAGCAGTTTTGCATGTTTCAGCTCATTTATCACAAATCAGATATATATTATATTACAATTGATCATTTTTGGGAATTTCATAAATTGAATAGATTCTAATATATCCACTTTATATATATAGCCACTTTTTGCTGGACACACTTTAATATAAAGCACACTGAGTTTTCCCATAATAAAATGAGCTACATAAATCAAATGACCCTGCCTAGTCATCCAGGCAGCCATTGATTTTGGCTCATGGCAGTATTTATCGTTTTTTTTCATGTTTTATGAAATTGTTATTATCATGTGATATGTAAAGAACAAATAGTCCAATTGATGAAGAAGAAATTAAATTAAAAATCAGTTACAGGGACTTGTTTGAGATAAGATAATCCATCACATTTTGTTGCCTTGAGTTGTGTTCCCAAAACTCCACCTAGTGCATCTATGAATGCCCCAAAAATCAAGAGTCGACTGGTTACTGAAACTTTTTTTGCAGGAAACATTAAAACCATTAAAATCTGCATCTTCCCCACTACAATGTTACTGTTTGTTTGACAACAAAATATGAGTGCTCCAACAACTGTGACAACAGAGGGTGTTGTTTGCTGTACAGATTGTAAAATGACACTGGGCAATATAAATAAACCTGACTTGACTTGTCAGCTCCTGCACCCATCTGCATTACCAAGCAACAATACCCTAAAACAAAGAAATACAAAACTGAAGCTTTAACAAAGTAAGGCCACAAAATGTTCTCTCTTATCCATGTCAAGCAAGTTTCAAGTCTCTGTAAGTTTGATACTGTAGTGGCATGAACTGTGTGAGCTAAAACATTAAATACTAACATGGTCCTTTAATAATATAAATGCAAGTTATCAAAGGCAATCAATTATACATGTTAAAGTGACCCCAAGAGTATTTCATATTTCATGTTATATCTAAAACAATACTCATGCTTGTCTTCGATCAGCCAGGGGTAAACCAAGTTATTGATGAGATGACCACGGTGGCTTTACCTTCCCACGTTCCCTGTTCTTTTTTTTTTGTCCTGTGTTCTTCTTCAGAGAGTCCTCCTGAGTGAGGAGAAGTGTCTCCTCCACGGTTTCAGGTAACTCTGAAACCGTCTGACATCCACAGGTTAATAAGTTTATTGACATTTGCATTTTAAAAATAAACTCAACAAAGATTGACCACACAAACTCTTTGTGATACTTTAACGTTTTGTCAAGTTTCTAATACTTCTATTTAGCCCCCAAATTGCAACTTCCTTAGAATTAGAGCTCGCCAGTTTGTGGCTGCACTTTTTGGATCATGATTAGGGCTTTCATGATATCAGATTTTCACTACATGATTATTCTGGCCAAAAGAATTCACAACAACGATCATATCACAATATCTACAGAAAATTTTAAGAAAAAAAAAAAATGCTATAAGTCAAATTCATCTGTTTTGTCTCTTTTTTGGCAAATGAATTAGACTCAAATACGAGTGTAGAGAGGTGGAGAGAGTCTGTAACCATACCTGTACAAAAGCGAACAAAAAGAACAACTACACTTAATGGATAGTTAACACTTAAAGGCCTAACATCTGCCACCATATGTATATTTTTAACACAACAACAACATTTAATTCTTTAAATATCCTGATTACCATCAATACTGGTGTATTGCAACACCCCTAATCATGATCCTCTGTTGTGCAGCCCATTGATCACAGTTAAAGACTATTTTTGTCTCTTTTCATGTCAGAGGTAGAGTCAGAGGATAAATTAAAGAGATAAAGAGAAAATGATCATGCGTATCATGGAAAGATGTTATCAGTAGTGTAAAACACTTTGATATCCCGCTGTGTTCACATTTAAAAGCTGACAGTTATGAATCTATACAATTCAGTGTAAATCAGAGTGATGAGATTTTAAAGATGGCATACTTTAATGTAAAATATCCTTACCTCCTGGGCCGATGTATAATTGAAAGTAGAACTGAATACAGTCAGATTCATTTTTAGTGAAGGCACTTCATCACTGTCTCCATCTATGATCTTCTTCCCTGTGGATCCCTTCAACTTGGTGTCAGTCGTGTCGAGCTCCTGCTCTCCATTCAGTGTGGTGATGGTCCATAAAGTAGGACCCTCTGCAGTTTCATTTGAAGGCTCCTTCATATCAAAAGACAGAATTAGTTGGCGAGAGACAAAGCACCATTTTGGACCCGTAGCATTCACTTTAGGTAAAAGCATATCAGTGGGTGAGAATCAGTGTTTAATGTGAAGGAAAGAAAGAAACCCACACAAAAATCTAACACCTCATATAGTAAGCAGATGATACAATGGAGTGTTGATGTAATTAGATTGGAGATTTCTGGCACAGCTTCACCTACGTCTGTGCTACATGGAGAAGACAGATAGTCAAAACAACATTGCTCCAACATTTGTAGTAAAAAACAAATACTTTATTGTGAACATTTCAAGATGTGCCCTTCATCAGGGTCATCACAAAACACACACATATAAGCCAATGGGGTATTCACACATAGACAGGTTTGGTATATGACACCAGGTCTGTCATCCATTAATTGTTTTTCTTTTATATTTATCTTGTCTAAATGTTCTCGTTAATGCATGATGACCCCGATGAAGGTGGTCCCATGGTAAAGTTATTCTTAAGTGTTTCTGGATGGCTAGTGTAATTTGATAAGAACGGGCAACACTTCCTCCTCTCCTGGAAAATGTATTTACAAGTAAATTACACCTGCACTGAGCCTTCAGGGCTTTTTAAAGCAAATCTTTTTCTCCTGGTGCAGACTTGTTAGTTTCAGGGATTTCCTAAAAGTATCCTGACTCAAGAACAGGATTTGGCAGATTGCTGAACTACAAAATGGACACACAAATTACAGCCGATTCAAGAAAATCCTTGAAACTGGTTGATTTACCTTAAAACAGGTTTAGTTTTTCTTGTTCTACAGGCAGATTTTTCCCCCTTTTTTTTTTTCAAAATAAGAATTTTAAGACTTAACATAGACATTCTGCCGTTACTCACAACTGACAGTGATTCTGGAAAATGGCCATCTAAATCTGGGTCTTCAGTGGTGTCTAGCTCTGACAGTGGCTGGCTGGTGAGGTCAAATTTCACTGAAGTCTGTTGGGATGACAAAAGCAATTTTAGTTCTGACAGCATGTGTTTCTGAAGCGTGGAGACAGTAAGACAACATCTAAACCTTCTGAACATGTCAAAAAGCAGGTACAGTCTTGTTTTACTATATACAGTGCATGGACTTGCCATTTATTATTTATAAACTCTCACACATGCATTTTTTTTTTTTAGGATACGCACTGTGTACTTAGGGATGACGTTGGATGTGTGACTCTCTGTGTTTTCTTTTGTTTTCTTGGAGGTGCCGAGCACATGAAGCAGCTCCTCTATTCCATCCTGCAGCAGCCTGTCAATCAAAGCTTTCAGCAAAGGCAGCTGAGAAAAACGATTTTATTTAGAACATCAACTATTATGAATTCTGTCAACCTCAAAATGTATTCAGTGTCACGCTCAGAGCTCACCCTTATGCCGTAGGCTTCAAACAATATTTCAATGTCCTAAAGAAGAGGGAAAATATTTTGCTCAAAAACTTAACAATGCAAAATGAGAACATGTATCCCAGTGGAGGAATGACTACAGCATGTATTCACCTTCGTCTCAATAGATTTTCCAGGGGCTCCAGCATCACCCTACGATAACAAGAACGTAAATATGGTGGAAAATTTACATTTCAATATACATTTGTTTTTGAGGGATAACACAGATCAGCACTACCTTATCTCCTTTTAGGCCTCGTTCTCCTTTATCACCCTACAAAAAAAAAAAAAAAAAGACAAATGAGCTACAAATTCATTTTTTTTTAAAATTTATTTATTTTTTTGATCTTGCTCTGCTTTAGTATAAACCCCATTACCATCTTACCTTCATCCCTGGTGAACCCTAAACACACAGAAACAAGGCGTTGGAACATATATCTACAATGCATGACATATCTGTTGGCAGGTAATGGCACAACACATTGCAGCCCACAACAAATCATCATCACTGAATGATGACTCAGATGCCATGCAGGCGAAATATGAATTATGCCGCAGCTGAAATGATGTGCCATTATTCATGAGCTATAAATATGTAGAAACATGTGGAGAGTGAGCATCAAACTCACAGTAGCCCCTGGAGGACCCATTGGGATCGGAAATGCTTGTCGGAGTTCATCAATGGTGGCGCCCTGTGAACGGAACCGTGTAAAAATCAGTAAACTGCCAGGCAGCTGGACCTGTGTTTGATGTTTTTCTGATTCACCACAAAACAGAAATGAGCCACGGCTTTAATAATAACAATAGGTACAACCCTGGCTTAATCTACTGTTATGCTTTTGATAGAGATAAGAAACCTGCTCCCATGTTTATTAAGTGAACAGGAAATGCAAGTGATTGTTTTTACCTCTGAAGTGACAAGCACTTGCCTACCGGGCAACCCTGGAGGTCCAGGTTCCCCCTTACTACCATCTTTACCCTATGGAAAAAAAACAGTCAAAGTTGCATCTTCAATTCTCACAAGACTTTTTTTAATTCTCAAAACCACTTACATTTGCACCTGCGTCTCCCTTGTCCCCCTGGAGTTGAGAGAGAAAGTTAATATGTGTACTCAAACATGTGTATAACAAGTGTGTTAGTTGGTTGCAATAATATTAGGGACCTTTTGGCCATCGTCTCCTCTTGGTCCCGTTTCTCCCTGTGAAACAAAAATACATATTCGATATCAATCATTTACCTAAGAATACTTAAAATGTCAGTCAAAACAAGATGCCCATTAAGCAGTAACCCAGCTGTTGTCACACGGTATAGTGCTGTAACTGTTCGATGAAAATATTCCTCACATCTTTTCCAGCCAGGCCCCTCTTCCCGTCAATACCAGGTTTCCCCTGTAGAGCAGAGGAATTAAAAAAAACAAAACAATCACTACAGATACTTTTTCAGATTGATCATTATGGTGGAAAAACAGGCTCATGCTAATTACATGCCTGAAACAACAATACATTATGTTATATTGGGTTGAATATTGACTCCAGCACTGACTGTCAACATTAGAAACATATGAAGGATGGGTAAGTAATTTCTGAGCCACAGGCACCATGATTCACAATGATACTCACTGGAGTTCCCGGTAAGCCAGGCATTCCTGCAATGCCAACCCGTCCTTGGTCTCCTTTTTCTCCCCTCTGCACAAACACGTACAAAAACACATTCGGCATTTTTAACCTCTTCACCATAATAAATGGTACAAACAGATAAATAAATACAAGCAAGAGTGTAAAGATTACATGAAACAAAGGAGTAACATAATTCAAAAAGTCCATGATTTATCTGACAACAACAAACTGGTTAAAGTCTGGTTTAAACATGGACTGCCAATACAATATGTAATACTTCATCAGATTGTGCAAACTACCTTTATCTTTCGAGCAGCATCTTAATGTGATAGCTCGACATCACAACAAATACATAGAACACCTAAAGTGCATGTGTGAATGAAAGTGCAACAAAAGATCTGAGTTAAAAGGCATAAAAAGAACGTGAATGATTCATGAATCTATCTGCGTATGTGAGATAATCTTCTGTAATTCACGTGACAATGTAACAAGAAGCTTTTACGTTCTGTCAACTTTACAATCGGTCCAATGATTCATCAGCGTTCCCCACATGGGTTGTTGACTGTGTATGAACAGTATAATTGCATAGAGTATATTGTTGCAAAATAATAGTGGTGCACTCACCTGACCAGGCTCGCCCTTTTGTCCCTGTTCACCCTGCAGTTATTATGAAACATCATGTCAGTAAGCTCTTAAACTCAAGCACAGTGTCATTCACTTGAGCAGATTTTAACGATGCACATAAAAACTAATGCAGAAGTTTATTATAACCTTCACTCCTTGAAGTCCATCTCTTCCAGAACCCCCCTGAAAAGCAACACATGTATGTCACTTTGGACAACAGCCACATGAATGAATGTGATGTAAATGTATTGTGTACATTTTTTAACAATTGTAAGTCATACTGACACAACAGTAGGAAAATACACACATTTGAAAAGATAAACACATACCAGAGATGGTCCTGGTAATCCTGGTTTACCTTCCGGACCCTGTGGAGGGAGACATATATTGATCAACTAACTGTTATATTATATATTATTTCATTATTGATGAATGAAATGCAAATTATTTTCTTTATTAAATGCGCAATCGTTTCATTGCTTTGTCTGTGAAACATCTTCAAGTGTCCAGTCCAGTCCAAATCACAAAGATATTCAAATTACTATTATACAAAACAGAGAAAACCTGTAAATTGTCACATTTGAAAAGATGGAACAACAGAAAATCTGACATTTTTGCTTCAAAAAAGACTTTAACAAGTAACTGATTATCACAGGAAATGTGTAAAGCTTCCAGAATTACAGCAACTGGCATCTTATGTTTATTGCCTTTGATATTCTATGTGATACTTTGTGGTATTGCACTATTATTGAAGGTATTCATGATCAGTTTGCCTCTGAACTTGCTGTATTTACAGTATGTTTGTGACGTGTCGAACAAGTGATAGACTACTCACTCTGGGTCCAGGCAGACCGGTTTCTCCTCTCAAACCAGGCTGACCAGGCTCTCCTGATTCACCCTGAAGGGAAGGAGAGGAGAGGAATTGTAATTCACAAATAATTAAAAAAAAAAATGGAATAAAATAGAGCATATTGCATGTTATTCCTTATGTTACCTTAATCACTCTGGTCAGTATATTGTTGTCTGCAACAATCTGGGGGGGACAAAATAAAAAATCCAAAGTTAACTTTTCACTTTTAGCTGATTGAGAACAGACATGAATTTTCTAAAGTCTTATGGGAGAGTGATGTTTTTTTTTCTTCTTTCTTTATGATGGTTGTTACAACCTCTTTCAAACCTGGATGAACTGATGAGAATCTGTCAAAAATTATAATAAAGATTTGTTTACTTGTGTTCCTGGAGGTCCAGGTTTTCCCTTTGTGACAACAACGACACGATCAAAGGAAGAGCACAAGAAAACACAGTTAAAATCTAAAATGTCACAGCGCTACTGACAATCCATATTTGCAACACAAAGAAAAAATTAGTGGGGGCACTGAGGGGTGGCACACACTAAAAGCCAAAGTTAATTAGTGAATACACTGAAACAAAAACCACAGGAGGATAGCAGGTTGTGAAGACGTGACATGTTGACTGACACAGAAGAATGATCAGAAGGCATTCAGCCAGGAGAAACAATAAACATGCTTATCAATGAGAAGGATGGTGGATACAAACATACTTGATCTCCTTTGTCGCCTTTCTTTCCATCAGTACCCTTCAAAAAAAAAAAAAAAAAAAGACATCTTAAGTCATGCAATTTAAACTGAATTATTGCAGAGATTTATGGTTAAATCCATGCTACAAAACATACTGATTCCCTACATACATATTTACTATATGTTTAGCAGTAAGATTATGTTTGGTTCAATAGAGAAATAACCTGCACACAGAACAAAGTGCAACAGGTTGTTGAAGTCCATCTCTTTCAGGGTGTAGGTTTATTTAAAAAAAACTTACTGACAGCCCAGGCTTTCCGGTATCTCCTTTCTCTCCTGGGTCCCCTGGTCGTCCTGGTAACCCCAGTGGACCCTGATCAACCATAAGAAGGAAATTGAAAAGAGCATACACTGTGACTTTGCATTAGTATTACACGGCAGATACAAAAATAAACATTCAGAATTAAATGCTGCAGTGAAAATGTGTGTATAATTGCTGTAGCTTGATTGCTGCTCAGCAGGAGTCCTGGCAGACAGTGGAGCCTGTAAATTTTGGTTTAACTATAAGATGAGAAGGAGACTACCAGCATTCTTCAGTGTAATAGTTCTCAAACTGAAACTCAGACTGGAAATGACAGGGACTGAACATGCAGTATTTATAAAACTAATAAATCAGAAACACAGTGAGAATATAACTCATATCACTAATGGTATATTGAGTGGTAGTGAAGACATCAGTGCAAACGTTTTGCTTTTTTTATATATATAGATTATTTTACATTTTTATTTTTTATATATTTTTTTTATTTTTGAAAAAAACTAAAGACATACCCTAATTCCTCTATCACCAGGCTCTCCAGGTGGTCCTAAGTCACCCTGCAAAAGAAAACACACTTTTACTATTTAAAGTTCGTATTCAATGTTGGACTGTAATAATTAAATGATTGTTCATCCATTTTACCCCACAAGAAACATGTTTAAACATGCTGACTGTACCTTAAATCCTTGGTCTCCTTTAGTTCCAGGGTCGCCCTACAGAGGAAGCCAATAGTAACTGTCACCAATATTTCAATGCAAACATTTAGCTATCTGTGCAAATGTATACAACTTATATCTGGAAACAGGACTATCATGCGCTCTAAACTGGCATTTTCCTGAGCTTTTATCTTTATATGTTTTAATCCATAATATAAGCTTTTTTCTGATGTGATAGATTCCAAATAAACCAAAAGAAAAGAAATATATTGCAAATATATTGCAAATCTGAATTGTGCTGTATCCTACAGGGATAACTTGTATCGTTACTGTAGCAACCACTCAGGATTTACTTACATCTTTACCTCTTAATCCTGGTTCTCCAGGATTGCCGGGTAACCCAATATTCCCTTTGTCACCTTTAGAGCCATCATGCCCCTGGACAAACAAATTGGTATCGTAATATAAACAACTTCAGTAAAAGTCTGTATTTGAGGATTTTTAATGACTGCAGCGGAAGCTTGTAGAGGACTTTCACTAAAATACAATGACACGTCCTTTACATAACAAACTTTTTTTGGTGGCAGCAGCAAAAGCTGTGCTAATGTGTTGGCCATCACTTGCCCATTTACACATTCAGTGAACATGGAGCAATATTAGCATTTCTTTGGAGTGGTGTTTGTGGCCACCTGATAAATATTAGCCTGGTATTCACTCTTATCTTAGCTCTGTTTTGCCCTCCACTGATTTCTGAGGGAAATGTCTGGCTTTCAGGCTGCTCCACTGTTCAATAGCTGGTTGCTAACTTTGTCTGTCTGCTGGGTAGGTATTGTACAGTGGGTTTCTAATGCTTTTTTGCTGAAATCAGTTTCTAGGACTGGAAAGAGGTTGACGAGAGCATTGAGTATGAACCAAAACAGAAAAGGTCCAAAAACGAAAACTCTGTAGAGCTGAGGGAAAATCGGGCGATAATTCTCTGGCTTCCTCATTACTAGTGACCACTTTCAAGCTGCACATAGTCATTTAGCCCATTGTTAATGTGAATATATTGATGAGAGCAGCTTTAGTTTTCACTTACCTTTGGTCCTGGTTTTCCAGACAAACCAACATTTCCCTGTGAATGATAAAACATAAATATACGAGTAATCAACAGCTGTTCTCCATTTCACTATTATAGCAAGCAACAAGTTAAAGTGTTAAATGTGTGATTATACTTTTCAGGTGACTCACCCTCTCGCCATTCTCTCCTTTCGGTCCCTGCTGTCCTGGAATCCCAAAACCCGGACTGCCCTGCACACATCAAAGCAAATTGTATCTATAGATATGATTCTTTTACTTTTAAAGGCTGTTTGCTATATTCTTACATCAGTGATTCACAAATGACAAAATGCAGCATTTCTCACTATTAACCTTTTCTCCTTTGTCTCCTCGTTCACCTTTTATTCCCTGGGGGCCTGTGGGGCCAACTGGACCGATGTCTCCCTGACAGAAAGAAAATATACACATGCACAGAAAATCAATCAGTGATTCTGGTCACCATGTCAAATTATCACAACAGTTTCAAAACAAATCTCTCTTTACTTTAAATGGCACCCGGGGGACTTAGATTAAAGAGGTCCCATTCAATGAAGCATACAGTCCCACTGCAAAAGCTAATGAGAGAAAATCTCAATTGTGTTTGATAAGCAGACCCAGAGGACTGAGTCTGAGTGTGCAAGAATACCTCCAACAATTAATTAACTATGTTTCAACAGAATAAAACAAGAGAATCACTTCCCTCTGGCAGTGTGAAGTATTTTACGCCATTTAAGATAAATTACAATTTAGACACACATGACTAAATTTAACAAGGTGAAACAGCAGCCTAATAGTGTCACTTGTTTCAAAAACTTCTGAGAGAAAATTTCGTCGAGCAGCTCGGTGGCAAACAGAGAAGACCACTGCACACTGTTGTAAGTTTTAATTATAATATTTTGTGGAGGCACAGCTCCTCTGGATATAGAGATAATCTTACTGGTTGAGTTAAACCTCAGTAGGAGGATCAAAAATAAAAAAAACACAAATCCAGAGCTCATAGCCACCTGGAACCTGCATCACTATATATATCCTGAAAGTTGTTTTGACTGGTAAAAATGCACAAATACTGTATATATTTTGAATCAACTTTGTAGTTGCTCAGGTTGTAAAGAGACCTGCATGTATCAACATTTTTACAAAGTACAAAAATGTAATTGTTGATAGCCAGGTGAAATCAAATTTTCAATAAATGAAGTTCAAAACTCAAGTTTTAATCCAACATCCAACAAGAAGTCTTTCAAGAGCTCAATAAAATGTAAATTTGAAAATTCACATTCACGTGGCAACTGGGCAAACTCCAGCTGCAGATGAAGATCAGGTGATGTGATCAAAAGCTAAAACAAAGCCATTAAATTAAGCTGTTTTGTCAACTGCTGTTTCCGAGGTCATGCATGGACTTGAGTTAAGTTTTTAAGGCATAAATAGTTTAAACAGGAATAATTATCATCAGATGTTCAGCTTTGGTTATTTCCTATGAAAGATATCTGTGTTGACCTTTTGTGTTTTCCTATAATTTGCAGATGAAAATTGCAGAGTAAAACACAATTGAAGAATGTGGATCTGTTATACAGCTCAGAGTGTACGTGAATATTAACAGTACACACCGTCACACAAAAACCTTTTCCTGGATAAAATGTTTAAATGTGGAAAAAAGTTAAAAAACTACCTTTGGTTACTTACCCTGGCACCCTTTTTTCCAGTTGGACCAAGTATCTGTTGTGATGGGAAAAAGAGGACTGATTGCTGAGTATCAAGTGATTCCATTTATAGAGATTAAATAACTGAAACAGTTTTCTTACACCCTTGGCAGGATCTCCAGGAACTCCTCTTGGACCCTCGTCTCCTTTTAACCCCAGTGGCCCTGTGAGTCCCTGGAAAAATCAATGTTTATGTAAAATATTTCAGATATCTGTATTACCATTTCTGTTGTGATTGATAATGATCATCTATTATAGCCTCTTATGGCTTGTAAGATATCAAAACTTCCAAAATCACCATCACACTATGCTGTCTTCTGTACACTGATACTTAATTTGCTGTTGTCTTCAAAGCTAAACTTTTTGAACTGAAATAATGAAAACTGTATAACAAAGGACAGGAAGATGGTTCTCATGACGCATTTTTTGTGATAATCTCCTCCAAGGGACTATGCTGTCTGAAATTAAAAATCAGTGAAGCGGGAAAAAATGGCCCATTTGCTAAAGACACCCACTGAGGCTTGACAATTTTGGCTCACAATCGTGTGTAATCACAACCATCTCTGATAGAACCTAATCTTGAGAACCCAGAACAAAATGGCTGCCTCATTTGAATATTTATCAATCTAAACGTCTGTGTGGAGACATTAGACAGTTATTAGATAGTGTATCTCTGGCTTTTCCAGCCGGTTGTCAGAGCTGGTCCCACATAAATATAATGCATCTGCCACAGGCTTTCTTTCGTAATCAAATTAGAAAGTGTATTTCAATATGCACAGGTGAGTCAGTGGAAGCAGTTGTGCAGGCAATATACATATTTTTGTGGGGAATATTTTGTCTCAGCAGCTCAAGTGGCAAAAGTGTGTATATGTGAGTATTATCAACTTAGGCCACACTATAAGATGTCATCCTCACTCACTGTGGGTCCTTGTGGTCCTGTTGGTCCCATCTCTCCTCGATCTCCCTAAAGGAAAAAAGAAAACGTCTTTGTTAATTTAACACTCACATACATAAAAACATTCATATAAACACATTGTTACTTCATTGTGACGACAAACATTTATTAATCTGAGTTTTGGCTGAATCAAAAAAATTTATCTCTTCATCATAATAATCATAAGGCAAATATTTTCATCCTAATGACAGAAGAGACATGACATGGACATGTGTGTCGGGTGAACTCACCTTGTCCCCTTGCTCCCCTTTGATTCCCTTCTTTCCCTGCAGGCACAAATAAATCACTGCGTCTGAATCCTTTCATCGCTGACTTTTACACAATAGTCACCCTTAGTGAAATTGGTGTGGCTTCACATCGTTAGACTAAGATGTAATTAATTCCTATGCATTTGGGGGTATAATAATCAGAAACTCGTTGCTAGCTATTGAACTGGAGATAATGATAAAGTGCACACCCGAGGTCCGATGATTCCTTGGATACCCTGTTCTCCACGATCACCCTTAAAAGATGAATTGCATAACAATATTTTTATAGGTTTTTTTTTCATTTAGACAAAAACATGTCACATTCAGTGAACAGACTAATTTATGCTGAAATTCATTTTTTGGTACCTTTGGGCCAACTGGTCCAGTTAAGCCAATATTTCCCTGCAAAACAAAATGTAACACAATCACCTCAGTTAACTGTAGAAGCATAAACAGACATATACAAATTTAGCCTCCCTTTTATTGTCAATGGAAGATTTCCAAAATTAACTACTGTTGCCATCACAGCCTCTAATCCTGGTTCTCTGAAATCAAGCCGTGGCTTTATTTTCATTACTGAGCTTTATTTTTATTACTCTTAATAAAATGATAATATCCCTGTATTTGTGACTGATTTTTCCCTTTAAAGTTCATGATGATGTACCTTCTGTCCTGGCTCGCCACGGGGACCCTGAATGCCTTGTATGCCAATTCCTTCGTCACCCTGCAAAAAATACATTTATTAGACCAAATATATACAGTACAGTACATTATACAGTCTTTTTCATGTTCATGTATTATAGTAAACGAGTCAAGTGCAAAAGTTACCTTCTCTCCCTTCTGACCTGGTAATCCTGGTACCCCATCTATGCCAATGGGACCAGGCAAACCTGCAATACCCTACAGGAGTTTGCATATGTGTGTGTATGTCACGGTTTTTTGTGTGAGAAACAGCAACAAAAAAACAAAGACGAGAGAAAAACAAAAATATGCAAATTATTTTTTCAGAAGACAGACATGCTTTGGCACAAATAATAATAATTCTATCAACTATTCACTTACGTCTTTTCCTGGCTCTCCATTGTCTCCTTTTACGCCCTGCTTCCCACGTAAACCCTTTTGAAAATAATGAAAGCTTCATCAGATATAAAATGAAATGAAATGCATATTATATGACTAAATAACTGATTCTGAGGCTTAAAAATAGTCCAATATGCAAGAAGACACTGTATATTACTGTACTGTGTAGAGTCAATACAAGGAATTAATTCCTTAAAAGTAATAAACTGATACAAAACAACCTTCACACTTACTTTTGCTCCTGGCTCTCCAGGGTCTCCCTATAAAGTGCAACACAGTTACACAAAAAGGTTAGGTTGACATTATATGATGTAATATGACACCATGGTATCATGAAGCAATAAAATATAAGAAAATTACAATATGATATAGGGGTGAGGCTCAAATATAAGAATTTTCATAATCAATAATTACACGACATAGCTAGTATAAATGGTGAAATGTCACTTTGCTGTTTGAAGTGTTCAAAGTTTGTACATTGTGCTACTTTTCTGTTTCATTTGAATGTTACCTTGACAGATATTCCTGGTGACCCTGGAGGTCCTGGCTGGCCAGGCAGGCCTGGAGCTCCATTAACGCCTGGTACACCAGGAGGTCCCTGGGGACCCTGTAACGCGCATTTAATAATGTTTAATATTGCCCAAAAGGTTACAGTTGAAAATCTCCTTTTGTATGTTTTTTAAGTACTCACTGAAGAACCTGGCTCGCCTTTTCGTCCAGGGACAAAATTTGCGTCCGTGCCAGCTATAACATATCCAGGCTCTCCCTGTTAAAACACAAAGAAACGTCTAACAGGGATACACATCTAACTGTTCTTTGCAACTGTGCCATAAACAGACAGCAGTCTACAGGCACATTAGATGCTGAGGTTAGGTTTGACTTACTCTCTCTCCTCTTTGTCCCTTTGGACCAGTGAGTCCAGGAAGACCCTGCCATGGAAAGAGATGCGAAAAGTGATTATTAAACTAATATATGTATTAACTATTCAGAACAATTCAGAATACTGATACTGATACTCAAAAGGTTTCAGCTGTCTTTTCATGTGACCTTTTCCTGAAATTTGGATGAATATTGACATTTATATATCTAGTCTTTGCGTAAGCCTTTTGATGGTACACTGAAGAAAGGCAGAGGGAAAAATGGAAACTGTCACTTAGGTACAAAGGTACTTAGTCACATTCAAAGACATGATATCAGGATAATATGAAAAGCTGTCATTAGCCAGCTTAGCCAGCATAATGATCCAAGTGACGCTTTACTTTTATAAATGTATATATGCTCTTATGATCTTACCATGTCACCTGGGATGCCTGGCGAGCCCTGAAAAAAAAAGACAAATATTTTCAAAATAAAATTTAAATGAAATAAACTGTAACCATATCAGAGTAAAGTTTTGTTTTTTCTGAATTTAGCTACCCGCTGGCCAGCAGAACCTGGGGGTCCAGTTCTCCCTGGTCGTCCAGGCAACCCAGGAACACCATCTGTTCCCGGAGGACCCTGTCAAATTAAAGCATTACAGTCTGAGCTGGAAAATAAAATAACAGACATACATAGCAAAGCCACACTGACCCACACAGTCACAGCAGGGTTATGAGATTGGTTACAGTAAAAACGAAGAAAGTAATTACAAGAGTAATTTGATATACTGGAACTACAAAGACAGAAATTGTGTGTTAACATTTTCTGTCACTGATTCAAGGGATGAATAACAGTAAACTGATCGTAGGTCACCTTATTTCACCAATTTATACGTTTTTTCTCCATCTGTAAATGCGAAAATGGAACAGCCAACTCTGCAAATCTGCTTTCTTAATCAAATTCATTGAAAAGCTGATACGTCACACCACACACCCAGCGCACTTTAGCTAGATCTCCAAACCTCTCTTCACATGAGACAAAGCCAACATGGAGCAGAGATTTGTTTCAGCGTTGTGATGATGCAGTTGCCTTGTCTATATTTATAAATTAATTCTAGGATCGCTTTCATTTCATGACATTATATGACACCGGGTAACTGTGAGCTGTTGTGTCATTAGCTGTAGCATAACTGCATATTTAACAGGGTTTTTGATATGGTCAAGTGTTATGCTTATGTCTTCTGTTTTGATGTGTCTGACATAAGATTATATCAAAATGCATTTTAAATATATGTCACCTTGCTTTTAATGTGGTAAAACTTTATTCAAATGTATAATAAGAACATAGAAATGAACAAATCAGCCCCCTTGGTCCATCCCTGTGAATGACTGAATGAACACTGGGTGAGTTTGAAACTTTAAAGCAGAGCACAACTTAAATATACCTGCTTCAAACTATACTGGCTTATTATCGCTCCATCTTAGTTCATTTTTGCTTGTATGCTACATATTTTAGCGCTGGTGATTATTGATGCTGATGGTAATGCTGATAATGATAATGTGTAGTGCATAATGTGTGTGTGTTTGTGTGTGTATGTTCTTACCCTCTCTCCTTTCTCTCCCTTGGAAGAAGTGAAAGGATCATACTGTCCAGGGCTTTGCCTAAACCTCTATATATAATATACAAAACAGACCGTTAAAATTAAACGTTAAATTAATACTTAAGTTATAAAAAAAACAAAAAAACAATGCAAAGTAGGGAGAGGACAGTGGACATCTAACAAACCATTAGGCTATGACTTTAATAGATGTCACATACCAGACCTCCAAGACCAAGGCCATCTCCCTGAAAGAAAGAGTACGATTATACAAAATAAAGAGCACTGCTTTTACAAATTTAATCTTAAACATGTTTTAATTAACTCACCCTTTCACCTTTCTGGCCCTGGGAACACAAATAATGAACAAAATGAATAGCTGATCATCAGCGGGTAGAAGATGTCATTAATCATCCAGCAGATATGTCAAAAGTTCAGATTAATGTTAGCAGCCACCAGTGAAGTTTAAACCAGGATGAAAATAAAGGAAATAAAGAAAAGACACATTATGCTGTTTTTAAGTGGCAAAAAAGCAACAACAATATATGTGTCTCTGATTTTATCTCTGAAGTACCAACCTTTACACACTGGGAGGGACAAGGACCCTGAGGCTTAAGCAGCTCCTCTGGGTCTTCAGTCGGAGTGTCTAACTGAGCAAACTGAAAGTGGAAATAAGGAAAGGGGAATGCATTATGGACTGGTCAACTGACATGATATAGACCCACAGTAGCAGAGAAGGCTGCTTAATAAAGCTGCTTTGATTTGAGCTGCAGTCACACCCTCCACTGCTCTCTCATCAAAACTGCTGAAGTGTTTCCTCCTACTGAGTCTTGGTGTGTGGATTAAAACAGTGAATGCATTTATATTGATGTAATACCTGATACCGATACACACCTAACTCTCTCCAGAGGTGGTTTGGGCGCAATACATCGACTACGTTTCCTTTACATGTGTAACGTTAATGAGTATTTGATTATAGCCCATCACCTCAAACCCTCTAGGGTTGTTTTCAATTGCATGTATGAATCTGAGTTGCAGTTTGAAATGTCTACCAAACAAGTCTGAACAATAACATCTCAATGGAATAAGAAAGAAAATAATGGCATAGAAATGAGTTTTTCTCTGTGTTTGTCTTACGTCATCATGTAGTTTGAACTCAGAGAGGAGTTCCTCACTACAGATGCTATTGATAAATTCTCTCTCTATGGAAGGAAAGTCATCGAATGTCGGTGAGAAGAATATATTCTTGTAGCTGGTGGGAGCTGCTATTTTATTCAGCTCATCTGCGTCTGCATTAGAAACTCCAACTGCCAAGACACTGACACCTACAGAGAGACAGATTCAAAACATGATAATCGAGCGTATACAACATTGCTCCGCTATATCCATTCAGACAATTTTTTGATACAGTAAAAGTCATCATCAGCAATTCTATGGAGGCTTTACAATAACTTTGCTGACCTAGAGCTCGCGCAACTCTAGAGGGTGGCACCACATTATCCTGGGCCCGGCCATCTGTAATCAGGACCAGAACATGGGGCACATCCTGCCTCATCCCCAGAGACTCCTGAAACAGTTCCTGCAGAACGTAGCTGATGCCTTTTCCTGGGGAGATACAAAAGAAGAGCTGAAACAATTATTCGATAAATCAATTAGTCTATCAATTATTTTTATTACGGATTATTTGTTTAAGTAATTGTTTAATGGTGTGGATGCAGCTTCTCAAATGTGGGGATTTGTAGCTTTTTTCTGTTCTTTCCTCCTCTTCTTAGATTTATCTTGTTAACTGCTGATCATGCTGATCATAAATTTGTAAATATCTTTATCGAAAAGTACTGATTGACATTTTCTTTTAAATAAGTCAGAAAATTATGCATTTTTCTGTCCACCACTATGACAATTGTTAGAGGCATTTGTTAGAAGCAGTACGCACATTTGTGAGCGCCACTAACCTGTTTTGGTGTTGCCGCCTCCATAACGTAGTGCTCTGAGTGCCCTGAGCACAGAGTTTCTCTCTTTGAAGTCACTCAGACGGAATTCAATCCGAGGCTCATCACTGTAATGAACCACAGCTATCTGAGAGGAAATTGATGGGAAAAAATACACATCACCACATCATCATCACAGCGGATTTAAAATTGAATGTGGTGAAACTTGTAATCCTTTTTTTTTAATTCATATCCATCCTTCTTAGACATTCTATACATCATGAGATGCAATTTGCACATTGTGCCTTGCTTGTCCTTTCTGCGAGTGTTTGACTAAAACGATGCCAAGTTGGTGAAAAAAATGCACATTATGTTCCTGCTAATGGTACTGATCTGCATAGTACACTCACTAGAGCAGTTTGTTACCTTGCAGGCATCTATTATCATTTAAAATCACTGTAATCCGTTCCAATTTGCAATTGTCCTGCCACTCTAAACAATCTAAGGGCCAAAGATAATAAAGTATATACCTCAAGCCATATCTTCACCACATTATTAAGCTACTATGAGAGAATACAAAGAAAGTTTTCACTGAGAAAGACTAACCTGTGTGCCCTGAGGACCAATGACAGGGAAATAAGTGACCACCCGGAATATGAAGTCTTTCATCTTGATGAAGTTATTAGGGCCAATGCTGGAGGACTCATCCACTAAGAATACTATGTCGGCTATGGTCTTACCACACACTGACAAAACACAAAAACACAAATCATAAACACACATATTAACCACTTAATGTGCATAAGGCAATGCCTTGCTTCATCATATAAAGCAATGTAGATGAACAATATCTACTGCTTAAACCATGAGCCAGCTGGTCAACTGTCTAAAATACCTGGCCGTGGTAGAGCTGTTGTCTCTGGACTGAATGTGGTTGATCGAAGGGAGGTGAATGCTGCTTCTTTGGCTTTGGTGACACTCGGCTGAGCTGGAGGCTTCTTGGGGATTATGGTTTGAATTGGTGGCACAGCAATGGGGTGCCGGGTGGTCCTGGTGGCTGTGTGAGCGATGGTAGTCTTGCTGATGGAGGCAGTCTGTGAGGCAGTTGTGATATGAGGGGAACGGGGGGCCACTGTGGCTGGAACAGACTGGACTGTTACCACCTGAGGATCCTGTCCCACTGAGATGCACAGAGCCATAAAATTACTGATTAAAAAAACAGTAAATAAAGTTATAAAGGTTCCTGAAAGGAAACAGTCATTGCTGCAGCAACAAATGTCATATATTACAAAAAATAAGAAAAGAAAAAAGTAGTTTAAGGAATAAATCCAGACCTAATTGTAGCTTTTCATAAGTAGTCTACATCACTAAATTTGCGTGTAAGGTCTTTCCTAACTTCTTTGTAACTACTAGCTAGTAGGGTTGTCACGATACCAAATATCTGTTTCGATACCGATACCAATATGTATTTCGATACTTTTTGTAAAAAATATTTCATTATATTATGGATTGCCTTAATGGGTTATTTAAATATTTAAAGAATGTCATTTAATTTTTAAAAATATATTTTTTAATGTATTTATTAACCATGGACATGTTTTAGCTCTCTGTATGCAGGCTACTGTAGGTTTACTACTGGGCTGGGAGGGGCTTTGTACTTCTTTCATTGACATTACAGTGCAGTG
>NW_019525441.1:510167-611366 GCF_002814215.2 Seriola lalandi dorsalis | reverse complement strand
TTATCGTTCGGTTTGAACCCGAAATATTTCCACACCGTACTTCGGGCCCCCATTTTGACCACAAGTACGGGATTTTCTGCAGCTGCCATCTCTATCTACGGTATTTTCTTCAACCCGCTCCGTCTAAGACGCGACTTGTCGTTTCTCTCTCCTCCTCAGTCTAAACATGCGAGTCATACGTCACACTCGCTGTGCTTAAAGAGACAGGCTCCAATTTACCAATTCATTTGCATTCAATAAAATGAAATAAAAGTACCGTTTGTTTTTAAATGCTGGTATAGTACCGTTTTCAAAACTCTAGTATCGCGGTACTATACTGGTACCGGTATACCGTGCAACCCTACTAGCTAGTTTCTAGTAAAACCAATAATACCAGTATAACGAGTCCGTGATTATATTAAACTTAACTACCTATCAAATGTAGGTAGGTTATTATCTTTTTAAATATATGTATGCATATACAGAGAAATGTGCATTTTCATGCAGTTAAGAATGAAAGGGAAATATCTGATTATGCTAAACTAGCCAACAATGTTTAGCTACATTAGCATTAACGTTATTAGCGTAATATTTTGTAAATTAAGGTAAATTTCAATAATTGAAAACTTTTCAATTTTTCATCATTGTTAAACAGCATTTTGAGTTTGAGTTTAGTTGATGGTCACATATATGACCATATTTCATAATAACATTACTTACTGGTTAAACGGATTAAAATATCACCAAGCTAATGTCAGCTACGCCACAGATACATCTGGCAGTTAAACTAGCTAATCTTAAATGTCGACGGTTAGCATATTGTAGCATGTAAAACCGGGATTCATGGATGTTTCAGAGATATAATCAAAGCATTGAAGTGATGTCTTACATATTCTTTGATACACAGTGCTTATAGGTCCCTCCACTTCTCCATACAAAGGTCTGATGGTGAAAATATACGTTCTGCCATACAGGAGATCACTGATCTTATACGAAGTGAAACCAGGACCCAGGGTCTCTGTTTTAGTCTCCAACACTGAAATGACACACAAAGAAGTTGCAGGGAATTAATTGTAAGTTGAATCAAGATGCCAGGAATATTAAATAGGAAAACACGCCTCCCTGTTAAAATACAGCTTAGTCAACAGTAATGAATAGAAACAGTGATTTTCAAATTAACAAGGTTCTGTCACACAATGATGTGTCATACAAATGATCAGATTAAAGACCAAACTATGTCAAGTTGTGGCTCACTGGGAATGGATCAAGTAATTATGACATGTCTGGACATTTATGAAGAAATGTTGTGTGAGAAGTGTTAAGATGTTCTGTGTACTGAATTTCAAAGTGACACTAATAACCATTTAATCTTTCCAAACTAGCACTGGAACTGTACTGTGTACTGTACTACTGTGTCATTGTACTGACATCACAGACATTTCCCAGTAAAGGAAATGTGAGCTTGTAAAAACTCTGCATGAATGATAACACATGAATATTAATATTGTGAATGTTTTTTTAATCTTTCCCTTTTCAACAAAATTGTGCTTATGTTGTGACTCAATACACATTGCAATAACATGTTTCATGCTACTGCCACTTCAAACCCTGGGGGGCCCATTACAGTCACAATGTAGTTGGAATTTATTGAAATTAATATTGATTTAAAAAAAACAAAAAAACAATACCACTTTAAATAAAACAGTGCTCATGACTGGGCTCAATACACAACACAATTAAATTTACACAGTATGGGAATTAAACTATTTGACTTACAATTGCATAAATGTTAATGTAATGCGAAATTAAGGGTAAAACATTGTGGTTTACCACTGACCTGAGATGTGCCTCCAGGAGAGAAGGTAACCAGAGACTCCTGCCACTCGTGTCCAGTTCAGAACAGTGCTGCTGTCTGTTGTGTTCAGAGCAGCAAAGCCGTTCACTTTCGGAAGATCCACTGAAACACACACACACACACACACACACACACACACACACACACACACACACACAGACACACACACACACACACAAACCAAAAACAGACAAAAAAAACCCCACATGAATAATGGAAAAAGGGCCATAATTCAAATCAACATTATTGCTTTTGCTATATATCCTGCAACATTTCAATCTAAGGTTTGATAAATGTTTATATACAATTGTTATTACAATATTCATGGATACTAGTGATGCACTGTTCCAGCTCTTTCTCTCCCAATACTGATATCTCAAGGATATCAGCATACAGTGATCTTTTTTCCCCCCAACTTTCAAATCTGTGTACAAAACTGTGTGCTGCTAAAAAATTGAGTATGTAGCTTACTGTAACCAAGCAAAAATATAAAGGAAATACTGACACATTTTATAATGATGCTGATGAAGAAACTGTTTTTATTGTGGGTCCTTTTCATTTGATTGATAGATACCCAATCTGCTTAATAACGTAAAGAAAATGAAATCTGATGCAGAAAAGATAAAGGTGAAGATATCATTGGAGAAAAATATTCTTACAGAATTTTAAAACTGCACTGAAGAGTTTTTTTTTTTTTTGCTTTCCCTCCCCTGAGTTATAGAAGCTCTGAATCTGCTCAAGGTTATTTTAACAGAGTGAAAACTATGGAGGCTTACCAGAGTCTCCAAGTTTGGTCTCAATGTCAGCTATATGCGTAAAGAGTATTTTACAGGATGGTGAACTTTGACAAATGATATGATCATCATAAACCTTTATCTATTTTCTCGGGGATACATTGAACTTTCTGCAGGCAGTGGGGCAGTGGTCCCTTATTCCCTGGTCAATATTTAAGGGGGCAAACTTTTCATTACTTCAAGAGAAGAGTTATCAGTAATATTTAAAACACTTATAGTACTAATTTGTATAACATTTAAATGTATAAATGTCTCCCTGAAAACCTCTGACTGCGAACACACGCCTCATACTGTTCCTCACTGTTGGGGCAGGCAGGACTCACAGGTGCGTGCAGTGACCAGAACTGGGCTGCCCTCCCTGTTGGCCACCATAGAGGCCACCTGGATCTTATAAGCTGAGCTCTCCTGCAGGTTGCGGATGGTGAAGGTGGTGGAGGCAGCAGATACCACGTGGGACTTCTCATCACCCCCTAGAGCAGAGAATAATAAAATCCAGCATGTAGAAGATAATGAGTGTGTGGAACAACAATGCTGTGTACTCATTTACGATTGAAACTCTCACACAATGAGCCACAAAAGTCTAAACAGTGATTTTTTAAGAGCTAAAAGTAAATTCCCATTATACAAAATGGTAGTAACAAGTTACTTTAATTGAAAAATGATGCTAATATCCATGAAATGTTTAATATTCTTAGTCAGAGGAATTAAGTATTATGTTATTAGTCAGAGATTATTTGTATTTGTTGAAGTGGAGCTATATAAAGTCACTACTCATTTATGTAGGGTTTTTTTTGTTAGGCATTGAATTAACATATAAATGGTTACAACTGTCCACTTATCAGGTTTTAGCTTTAAACTCCAATCAGAACCGAGCATGGGAACAAAACGTTTTGCAGTCAACAGTTCTTTAGGTGTACAGTAAATTGTGTAAACATAGGTGCAGCACATGCATGTGTCCACACCTGTACATACATGCATGAACATACAGTATGTGAGTATCATGTGTAAGCAGGATGTATACAGGATGTGGTCCCCTACCCAGGAAGGGAATCCAGGATATTTTGTACCCAGAAGCCCCTGGTGTTTTCCTCCAGGACAAGGTAAAGGAGTTGACTCCGATGTCCACAACCTTCAGCCCTCTCACAGCCTGGATTTGCTCTGAGTCTGACACAGCAGCTGAAAGTAAAAACACCATATAACTTGTCAGTTGATAAAATGTTCATCCTGGTTTAATTCTATACAATATGATATTGTCAGGTCAAATTCATGATGCAAAAAAGGGCCTCTCCAAAATCTCTGAGCTGGATGAGCTGGTGTGGTTTTACTCACACACCCTACCATTTGTCAGTGTAATAAAACACACACTAACTTTGACAGTGACAGTGATAAAATGATAGCACCCCTGCTGACTTTGACTCAGTGATACATACTACAAGTGACAGCGACAGGAACTGTGGTTAAAATGGGAAGCCCAAAGTACATGACTTGTCAGTCAAACACAGACACCACAAGGGTGCCATGGCACGGGATGAAGAACTTCACTGTCCCTACCCATTTAATTACAATGGGTGCACAGCTGCACAGAACTATTTAGATCTAAAGATGAATCATGATACATTAAAATAAACTGTGAGACCTCACTTCTGTTCTGTACCTGTGAGCTGAGATAGGGAGATTTCTGGTCCTTCTGAGTTGCCGTAGACTGCACAGATGATGATTATGTAGGTGGACTGTGGGTTCAGGTGTTCGATGCGGTGGGAGAGGACACTGCGGTCCAGGTAGTGGGACTGAGGGCTGCTATCATCTGCAGGCATGCAGTTGCACAAACATACATACACATAATTAATATTTCATAGAGTGTAAAACAGGCAAACAGTGAATATAAGGGCTTTAAAGGGGCTGACATGTTATCTGACAGGTAAAAAAAGAAAAAAGAAAGTTTTCACATTACCTGAGTTCCATGACAATTTGTACTCTGTGGCTCCCACAATGGGACTCCACTCCACATCTATGGAGGTACTGGTGTACGATGTCACCTTGAAGTTGGACACATAGCCCAAAGGAGCTGAGACGAGGGAGGAAGAAACATGTAAATACAAAATGGCAACACACACACACACACACACACACACACACACACACACACACACACACACATTTTACAATACATGTAAATGCTTAAACTCCATGTGCACTGTGGTTGCCTGATTAATTTCTTCCTTTCTTACCTCATCCCTGTCTTTTAGCAGCACTTTGATTTACTCTCATTACCTGTGAACTGCTCAGTAGAACTAGCAATTAGCTTTTATTGTGTCTGTGGCTGTGGTTAAGCTGTTAAATACTTTTTCCTCCTAAGT
Organism: Seriola lalandi dorsalis; assembly: GCF_002814215.2. NCBI lineage: Eukaryota > Metazoa > Chordata > Actinopteri > Carangiformes > Carangidae > Seriola > Seriola lalandi. Next base: position 606,381 of record NW_019525441.1, on the reverse strand, counting down.
CATTTTGAACTGACCTCCTTGGACTATTAATACAAATGATATAATTTAATTGAAATTTTATGAATGGAAAGGGTGCAGTATTTTGTACTAGTAGAGTTCTGTGCCATAGAAGTGAAGGAGAAATAGGCCAAGTCAAAATAAAACCCTTTGGATTTTTATTGTGAAGTCTTCAACTTGCAGCCCTGCTGACTCGGGCTCACTGACGCATACTACAAGTGACAACAGCAGGGATGGTGGTTAAAATGGGCACATGACTTGTCAGTCAAACAAAGACACCACAAAGGTGTGAGACACTACACACAACCTCAGCAGAGCATCATTATGTTTTGACTTGGCACAGTCTGCCAATTGAGGAAGTCCATTCTAACCTCTCCTGAAACTCAGCGGTACCTCTGGTAGGTAGGAGATATAATGAATACTGGTACTCACATGTTCTAAAGGTAGCACTTATACCAGGCCCCACCACGGATCCAAAGAGCACATACAGAGTCAGGACATACTCTGTATCATGGGGTACATTCTTGAGGTGGTACTCTGTGGTGCTGCCATTCAAAGCCAACTGCCTGGGGCGGTCCCGACCAACAAACTCTGAAAACATTATTAACATAAACAATAAAGACACATTCCTTTCACTTTCAGTTGATTATGACCTGCTGTCCATGTGAACTCTAGCTCAGCATCAGTGCCCCCATTCTCTGGAAACAACATCCTCCTCATCCTCCTTTTTTTCCCAACATTTGTATTTCATCAAAGTGACTCCCTGTGCCACCTGTCACATACTCCTGGCAGACTAGCGGGATGGATGTGATGGATTGTGAAAATAGTGGCATTTCAAAAAGCTCTTGGCAGAGTGAGTCTGTCACCAGGAGAAAAAAGAGCTGGACAACATCAGAAAGTCCTCATTCTACCATCTTAAATACATTGCAAGAATCAGAAAATTCATAAACAGGCAAGACTTAGAGAAAGCAATCCATTCTTTCATTTCCAGCAGGTTAGATTAATGTAATAGTCTTGTCCCAAAACAAAAAAAGAGTCCTAACAAAGACCAAGAAAAGCAATTTAGATTGCCTTTATGTATGAGACATGCTATACAAATAAACTGGCCTTGACTTTACCCTACACTTGCTGTAGAAAGGCATCATGGGCCTGTATGCTGTATCTTAAGAATATATAGAAATGTAATACAAACATGACTCCACAAGAATTCTGAGATGTATCACTGGAAGGACCAGATCTTATCTTCATATGAACAATGGTGTGTGATGTAAAAAAAAAAAAAGAAGAAATGTGTGAAATCACCTGGTGTGGGTCCCCAGGCCAGTCTGTATCCTGTGGCTCCTGGGACACTGTTCCATGAGATGACAGCAGCACTGGTGGTGACAGCAGACACCTTCAGAGTCTGGACTGCACTGCTCTCCACTAACAGGGGGACAAAGAGAGAAGGAGGGGGGTTGTGTGAGTCATGGTTTTAATACTGTAATCATTCATGCTTTTACTATAGTACTTTCTTGCAAGCATCCTTACGTGTCTTGACTTTGGTGGAGGTGACAGGCCCCTCGATGTCGCCAAAGATGGGGTTGATAGTAACGGTGTACTCAGAGCCTGGGTGGAGGCCCTGGATCATGTAGAAGTTAAAGGTATCCCCGAGATTTATGTTCTCTATGTGACCATCTAAAAGACACGACAAGGCTCTGGATAACTGAATGCCATAAATTAGTAGCAACTTTATGACTAATAGTAGGATGCTATACTATAAGGTTAATATCCAACATTTTAGTTCACATAAAAGGTAGTGTAACCAGAGTACCTGGGGATGCCCATGTCAGACGGTATCCTGTGGCGCCCTTAACTGAAACCCACCTCGCCTGGACAGTGTCTGTGGTGGCGTTTTGGACCAGGAACTGCTGAACCGGGACCAGTTTTACTGTTAAACATACCCCATTCACACACACACACACACACACACACACACACACAAATTTTATATTTAATTTTATTTAGTGAGCCACAAAACCATAGCAATGACAGAAAGTGAGGTTATTTAGAATAATTTATTTAATGAGATATAAAAACATACTAATCTAAACCAGTCTAAATCAAAACAAAGCCTCCAGAGATATTTCTTCAAAGTGGCATGAAACAGAGATAAATGAGAGTTTTACTGTATCTAATAGACCTAATGCTTATTAGTATCTTTATCTTGAACAACATCACCCTACTGTGGATATATTATGGTACTACACCTTGGTATTTACTCCCATGTGTTATATCTTGTTTCATACTCTATTACATGACTTTTACAGCTATCCAGACTGTTACCGTGTTACATATGGTAGCACTTGGATGTGAAAAAGTTTGATCTTTGGCTTTCCTGTTTATGAAAATGAATATGATGATGGCATTTTGACCAGTCAATAAACGTACGTGTTTTGCCCACTATTGAAACTGGTTCGCTTGGTCCCTGCGGGTAAACGGCATAAATACTGATAGTGTACTTCTTATCCTCCTCCAGGCTGTCAATCACATGAGAAGAGGTGGTTCCAGGAAGCAGCTGCTCATAAGTAAATCCTGGTCGGTTGGCTGCAGAACAATCATAAATCCAAACAAATCAATACCCAAGAAATACGCCTTTCAAACAGTGTGGCGCCGACTGCCTCGTATTAGATCAAATGGTTGAAAAGCATCTCTGAACTGATCATGGCTTTCATTCAACAAATACACCAGACTTCAACATGGTTAAATTAATTCTAATGTCAGATTTGAATTACACATCTTCACAAACAATATTCTTATCTCTAAGGTATAATATTATGAACATAAATACTCCTAAACACTTGATATGTACATATTGGTCTGCAGTAAATAATCATAGTTGCATGGTGTAGTGTTGGCATACATCTTGGGATGAAGATCTTGAACCCGCTGAGCTTCCCTAAAGGAGGCGTCCAGCCCAGGCGCAACGAGAACAGACCCTCCTCAATCACACGGAAGTTTGACGGCTGTGGCAAAGGGGCTAAGAGAGAGGGACTTGTTCAGGAAAAGGAGGTACGGCAAACTTTAAAAATAGACATGCATATATTTTTGTATTTTCTAACAGGTATGTTAGTGTGCACTGACACCTGTTTGACACCTACTTGTCTGGGAGGTGATTGTCACAGAGTCCCCTATGAGGCTGGGGTAGATGGCATAGACAGTGAGGGAATAGTCTGTTTTAGGACTCAGCTCTGTCACCAGTGCTGTGCTCACATCTGCCTTCAGATCAATCTGTTGCATACACAAAATATGACAGATGAAGAGGAGCTTAGTGTGCACATGGGTGTGTATGTGTGTGTGTGTATTTGTATGAGATGCAAAGTGTACTTGAATAAACATCTTGTCTTAAACAAAATTATATTTATATCTTCACTTCTCATATAAGTGTTTACCACAGTAAAACATCAGCATCCTTACGCTTTGTTTACATTTCTGTTCAATACCCTATTCTCTATTATATTTAAATTAGGTGCCATGTTGTGCCTTATAACATAAATCAGAGACTAAAATATCCCTCTTGTGTTTCTGTAGCATAATTTTCCATCTCTATCACAGCTACAGCTTCAGTAATATCATGAAAATAAACACAGAAGCATAGATATTGTTGGAGAAATTGACCACAATACCAACCCCATTGATGCAACATTGTGGTGAGTTTGGACAGTTACACAGAGGGAATTGCACAGTAACTCAGGCTGCAATGAGAGATGACTCGCTGGATTTCGTTTTGATAAATATATGGGTTTCCGAGGTGACCTGCATTTATCTTCTAGCTAGACGCTTGTGTTTTTGGCATCACTGAGGACATAAGCAGTCCTGACTTCCCTGAAGAATTGAAGGATGTTGTGAACTTTTTGTAGCAGGAAATCAATCTTTATCAAATGGAAGGAAAAATGTCCCTATCATAGGAGGATTCATAGATGTGTCAGGTATCCCATCAGCCCCTCAAGTCCCATGTCAGTCAATATTTGTATTTGTTACCCCTTCAGCACACTCTGTACATTTCCCCGCCCTACTTCAGAAATCATCTTAGAATCTGCACTTCATGTTGCAAAGTAAACTTCACAAGCCTAAACCGAGATTTATTGCACAGGATTTGACAGTCTTTTCAGTTTGTGAAAGTCTTTGAGTTTTGAAATGATTCATCAGCAGTGAAAGTCATATCTATGCTCTGACCCACTATAAATAGTTAAACTAATAACACACCCAAAATGATAACATCATCCATGCTCTGTCACAAGCAGCACGACTCCATATTCACAGTCCCTCACCTGTCTCTGCTGTGGGGGGAGGGGGCGTCCCCTGGAGGTGAGAGGGGTAACCAGGAGGCGATATCCAGTGACATCACCTGTGGCCTGGCTCCATGTCAGTCTGAGGGAGCTGTGGGCCAACTCACTGACCTGCAGGTCTTTGGGGCCCACTATGCGCTCTAAAACTGGAAGCGGGAGAAGGTATGGAAAGAGGGATGAGACAAAAAAAGAAATGAAAGAGTGAGGAAAATGCGGATGGTCTAGACATATAATTTGCCTGAAAGACAAAGCCATCTTAGTTTGAAAGCTCCAGTGTGGTGTGAAATAATAGAAAACAATTATTCTTTTTTTTTTTTTTCATGCTTTAGAGTGAAATACAATTCATCAATATAAAAATGCCATCAGCTGGCAGTATGAGGGTAGCTAAATACTTGGGAAATCTCAATTTGTTAAGAAGACGTTTGCTTTCATGCTGTGTGTGTATTAACTCACCAGGCTGGGACATTTTCACAGGAAGTGGTGGTTCAGAAGCTGTGAAACACACCCTGCGGGACAGTTTGGGAAGGACGGCTTCCAGAAGAGAGTAGTCAGCACCCAGCAACAAGTGCTCCTCATGAGGCTCGGACACAATCCCCCTCAGCTGTGATTCATCAGCTCCCCTAACCCCTGGTCACAGGACAGGCAAGGAGACAAAAGGAAAATGTGAGGTAACACAACAGTAGTCTTTACAGTCCACTGATATTTGCCAAGACAGATAAATACAAACTTTCAAGAACAGCTAATATGATGAATAATCAGCTACACATCCTGTATATGATTTTTTTTTTTTTTTTGGGGGGGGGGGGTGGTTCTAGATTAATGCACAATGAAATGAGTGAAAAACTATTTTCAGTGTGATCTCACTCATATGTTTGACATCTTTTCCTTGCATTTCCTCCACATGCTTCCCCACAGACATCACTAGGGGGAGCTGTTGCATTTCAAGTCATGAAAAAGATGTAGATACTCATGCACATGCATACTGTAGAAATAATCAAAGGTTCCTGGCACCTATCTCAGATTGTAAAATTATGTGTGCTTGTCAGGCCCCAGCTTGTGGAAGTGGGCCCTGACAAACACCTGATAAAGACCCAATCTGGGCTCCAAAGGTTATACTGTCTCAATGCAAGAAAGGATGGAATTTGAAGAGAAGCAGATGACTGTGTTGTATTCTTTTGGGAGAGTTAATTCACAGTTACAGTTATTTGAGCTCAGCACCTGAACAAGATAAATTATTTTTATGTACAGAACATGCATGTGGGCACACATATCTGTACATACAGTATGTTTATTTCCATGCTACACAGGCTCTACAAGCATTGGCTGCATGAGATACGTGTGGCGCTTCTCTGCGGGAGTGATGAACGAGAGGAGCAGGCCTTGGTGTCAGAGGTGCAGATGGGGGACACTGAATCGCCTAATGAAAAATGGCTGTGATTAGCGCACCATCGGCTAATGAGCAGTAATTATTGCACTGCTCCCAGCTGAAGGGAATAAGTTGCAGGCTTGTGTGCTTACGGATGTGTATAGGAGAAAGAGGGTAAGATATGTGTAAGTAAACTTGTGGACAAGAAGTGGTGTTTATTCATGAGCAGGGAGAAAGGTGTAAACTGAAATAGCTTTGCTGATGCAACACATAATATCAGAAAGTGCACCTTTATGTATACAGTATAGGAGCTGAATTAATCACTCACTTATTCCTACATACATATTTAGTAGACGCTGTTATGTTTGCACATACATATACCTGCATGAGTGCACTCGCACACTCTGAAACAAGAATCTCACACATACTCGCAAATACACACACTGAATCCAATGAATTCAAATGTACAGGACATGAATTTTCTAACTGCAAACACCGCAGATAAGCCGGCACAGCTCGGATAAAATCTGAGGGCCACGGCTGCAGTGGGGATGTTGCAGGAATTCACAATACCAACTTCCACACTCACCTACTGCAAAGAGAGAAATCCCACTGTCAGCTACAGCTCTGGCTGCGGCATCGACCTGGTCGTCTGAACGTCCATTTGTGATCAAAACAGCAATCTGTACACAAAAGAGGCAGAAAATTGCATATGTAAAGTCGTTAGACATAATATATACATTTAAAAAATAAGATATATGACTGACGCCACCATATATTAATGGATTAAATGTATGCAATTTTAATTTATGTGGGCATCGTTTGTCCAAAATCAAAAAATTGTAGATTTTTATTGTATCAAATTTACATAGCACATTTTGTGAAAATGCCATCTTGAAATAACAAAATAATAATGCAAGCTGGGTCAGTTTTAATAATTTTGTCTCTACCTTTAATGCTAATTCGAAAAAAAAGACGTGCACTTCCCTATTGTTGATATCACAGGAGGTTTAAATACAACCTCCAAATAATCTTTTGAGCATCCTTGCAAAATGTATTATGCTCATAAAAGCCTCCATGGACTTTTGACATGGTTTAGCCCATTATTGAATACATAATTAAATAAATCAAACCAAGACAAAAAGGAATTCAAGGATGCTAGCTCTCAACTGAGACTGATAATTTGCCCATTAAGGAAAATTTACTCAGTTCATTCAAAGGTCACCCCTCAGTCAATGAAGGAGGAAGCTAGAAAGCATCAACATGAGAAAGTAGCTCCTTCTTGGCATGTGCTCTGGCTGTACAATTCAATATATCAGCTAATCCTCAACTCTCTGCCTTCCCACGTCAACTGTGCTGCTGCACAAAATGATTTTCGCACACAGTCAGAGATAGAGAGATGAATGCTAACCAGCTGTGTTTTACTGAGAATACACCACAGCATTAGACTGTCAGAGAAATTTAGCTGAAAAAGCTAAAAAGTGCATTTGGACACTTAAGAGACAAGTTTACTTAAGTTGCTGACTATTGCATGTGGGTTAGGGTTCAAGGTTAAGACCAGCACCAATTTAACATATCATTTCTGAGGGCCTTCTGACAAAGCAGGTCAATCTCCATCACTGAGCATCTGTGACTGACCATCTTGGTTGGACTTTATGCAGTGTGTCTGCCACTGTTGGCATATGTCATCCCTTCTCGACAGCCATTCAGCAAACTGAATCTGCATGGGAAAATATATTGCCTCCAACTTTTTTTTTCTTTGTCCCCAAGCAAAAGACAGCAAAACTAAGCAAAATCATTATTTGTATTCCAAGTATATAACAAGATGGTGTAATGAGATTCACAGTAGAAGTATTTGTGGTAGTTCATTTTGTTTGTTATTCCATAATATCCCGTGGAGTACAAAAACAGACTCCTGTCATTTGCTTTCACACAGGGCCAGAAAATAAAGTATATGCATGTTGCTGGCCAGCTGGAAGCAGCAGTCTTTGCAGTGTGGGTTGTAATTTCAAATCAGTCATCTCTCTGTTGCCTGTGTATCCACACTTTGTCAAACATTTAACAAGATTAAAGCTCTTCAGTTTTCAATGTGCATGTTAAAAGTTTGCAGTAGATATTTTTTGGACCCAAAACTGTCACAGTATCACAAATAGAGGCAGTTGGCTATGCACTAGATGAAGCATTGTACCTTTGGGGCGTGATCTCGACTGATGACAGGGCTGAAAACATGGTCGACCAGAAACTGGAGGGTATCACCGATCCTCCTGGATCCACCTTCATACGGCAGGTCTCTGATGGCTCTGAGCACCTCCTCCAGTGAACTATAGTCTGTCAATGCAATCCGCATCCTGCCAGGAAAGGATTTCAGAGATCATTAGAAATGATGGAACAACTTAACACAGTGTGAAAATAAAAACAGAAAACCAAGAAATATATACCCCGATTAGAAAAGAAAAATAAGTCAACAAATAATGCTATTTTATATTTAGATAATTAAGTATTGAATGAAAAGTGAGCTTGGTGATAATTAGTCACAAAAGTGTGTATTATCCTTTGCTGTGCCCATGCATGTGTTTGAGTTTTACCTCGGGACATCCCCAAAGACAGTGACGCCAAAGCGTACCCCCTCAGTTCCCACCACACTGTCCTGGAAGGAGGAGATGACGGCTGAAACGAAGCCTTTCAAACTGGAGAAGCTGGTCTGACCCACACCCCATGACTCATCCACCAGAAAAACTATGTCTGCCTGTACCACCGTCCTGCATGCTGAGGAGAGAAGAATGGATGAATTAGTGCATGAATACAAAGGAGGCAGAAGTGAGGGAATGTCTTCTTTTTTTTTTTTTTTTTTTTTTTTTTTAGAAAGGCAAAGAAACTAAGCTTAAATCCAAAACAGCCATTTGCTTTCATATTCAAATGAATTTGGACAAAATCCAAAGTAAATCTTTTTAAAGGTTAACGGATAAGGCGCTTAATTTAGCCACAAAGCTTAAAGAGATGTTGTGTTCCTACAATGACCACCAGATAGCAGTCTTGTTCCATCACGTTGAGGGTTTTCCTTTCATTTGCTGCTGTCATGCAGCCAGGGCACCACACAAAATCCCCATGAATTTTTAATGAGACCCAAGTGAGCCAAAGAGACTATCAATATTCTGAGCACTCCAGCAATAAAACTTTGGTCGAGCGACGAGGAAGGCTTAGAATAATAAGGTAAACACACCCAAAATCAGGGTGAGTGTCCCTGCTCAAGCAAACAAACGCTTTTAACAAAAAGATCTGCTGCATTTGGAGGGATTCAGGTGCTTTTTAATGTGGAGTTAAAAGGACAGACACACACACTGACTATATGCACACACATACACCTGCATCTCCTTATGCACACACTATACAGTACAGTACTAGCAAAACGCACACACCCCATACAGAAATCTGCTGCGTCTGCAAACACCCACAAACTCAATATTCTGGTATTACATATGCAATAAACCACGGTGACGACAGCATTGATTAGGTTAGTGAATAAGAGATAGGCACCGCTGATTGTTCTGTAAGTGATAACTCCGCTTCTCTGCTGTCCTCTATTTCATTACCAGGCTCTCTCTCTTCTACAATCTCACTCGTCTCCCTTTGGCTGCAATCCCAGGATTCACTGGGGGTGACATATGTCTCCAGCCCATGGCGACCTAACATTATGTTCTCCCTCACACACCTATACATTTCTGGCTACGCACCAAGGGAACGGAATATCATTGGGAATTCAGTTTTTTTGGATTGCTCTCTGGTGCAGAGCTACTCTCTTTGGAAGCTTTAGTGTCGTACATTCAGCAATTGTGGATTCATCACTGATGCAAAAACACAGATGCAAATTCACAGGATACAACGCCCTGAGCTGAGCCTCATACAGGCAGCCAACCACCTTAGAATAAACATGTGGCTCTTCCATTCACTGGGATACATTTTCTACTCCAGAGAGTTCTGTAAAAGCACATAAAATATGGTTGAGACTTTGAGCAAGGAAGCAGCTGGAGGTTGATCTCTGTCAGACAGACACAGACTGAGGTAGAAAACAAGATCAATTATCCAGAAGTTTTTCTGTCTGGGCTGGCAGGTGAGAACCACATGCCTAAGATAAGGAGGCAACACATGCTGAGGGATTAGGAATGGTTTGCTTGAAGGTTATCTATGCTGATATCGCAAACGTGGTATACAACTCTGTGTTGGACCACCATTGATTTACGTATTAGATGTAGCTCAGTGGCTTCAGCATATGCTGCAGAAAATTCTGCCAGGAGAGAAATAGTCTCAGAAATAATGATGCACTACTGCAATCAGCTCCAACAAAATCAAGAGAAAAGATGTAAACCATCAGAAAGCACAAGTTAAAGAAACTCAAAGGGCCATCAAGTTCAGATTTTATCCATACAGATTAATATAAAAGTTACTCTAGTGGAAGAACAAACTGCAGTAATTTGCAGAGAAACACAAACTATTTAATGACTAATACTAAATGATAGAAAGAGCAGATATTGGCAATGTTTCTAACAGTCGATGTGACAAATGTACATTCCCTCAGGATCTGTTTCCAGCGCTGTACTCCCACCTCTTTTGGGGCAGTCAGTGGGTGTAAACAGACAAGTCAGTCTCATAATGTCGTGGTTCTAATTTGAATTTCATGCAGTTCAATATGTGGTGAAAAACAAAGGCGTAGAGAGAACACTACAGTCATCGGCTGGCTGACACAAGGCTGACACCTGGGTCAGTCAGAGACACTGATTCTGAACTGTCTGAGTAGGCATATGTTAGGTTCTACCCTGCTGTGTCATCCACTCATCAAATCAAGTCATAACTGCGTTGTTACATTCAGGTATTACGTAACATTTTAATAAATGTAGACTTTTTGATCTGATTTGATTAACAGAGGAGTCCACACTAGTCCTTGTACTTGTAGTCCTGCGTTTCTTGAATTATTACTCACAGTACAGTACAGTTGTGTATGTTTGATAGTAGGACACCATAGCGGCTGCTGTGCACGCACACAGATTAATAAAACATCGCAACGAGTGCAGCTCACAACACACATGCATGCATTAAAGTTATTACTAACCCCTGCTTCCCCATCTCTTCTTGATGACGGTATGAACACAAAAATGATCCAATTTCTTGAGTTTGCAAAGCTCTTGACTTCACCTTTCTCTTTAGACCACTACTTAAAAGTCTGAAGTATATGTTTGAGAAACAGCACCGTCCTCTGCAGGGAGTTTACCCACTGTTACTTTACATAAGTTAGCATTATTTGCACCTGCTGGACACACAAGGTCTTGTGTTGATTGAGTTTTGAGTGTCTGACTTGGGTCACTTGTCAACTCATACGCACAGCAAAATGTTTCATTATTGTCATTATTTGGTCTCCACCAACTCCTGAGGAAAACATTGGGCTCTTTAGCTGCTAGTCACACATTTTATCCGTGTGGTTTTTGCTGTTTGGCAGGTAGAGTACTGCAGGTATGAACCATACTTTCATACTGTCTGAAAAGAGCTGTTTGCTCCTACCAGAAAGGCGGTTGATGGAAGCTGCTCACGCGGCTTCTTTCCGTACATTTGTAAGCTATATAAGAAAAACATGAACCTAAAAGAGGCTAAAAAGCTCCATGGTTCTGTAGACCTAGGTGATAACTCTCTGAGAGTTCATCACAATGGTCATTTGAGTCATTGTTAATACAACAAATATTGTTGACTTAATGATTCAAAATCAATCACATTCCCCTTCCTGGGTGTAATATGAAACACTGTAGACCCAAGGGTTGCTGTGGACAACCACATGATGGCATTTGAATGAACAATGTCAAGAACAGACAATGATAACAGTTGCAAAGGAGCTGTAGCTTCAAATATATCCCTGGGCTATTTTTATCCTTCCATAATTCTGCCCAACAACTTTACCAATCACTTTCTGCCAACCACATTCCAGGTGGAGAAAGTCTAACTTTTGATTGGCTGATTGACCTTTTGGTGACATCCAATAGCACCTGAGGCTAAGGTTCTGTATCTAGGGGATGGGTTTGACAGGCTGGCAGACAGAGTGCTGTACTGTACATGAGGCAAGCAGATGTTTAAATTCCCTGACTAGTCACAGACTGCAGACAAACTGGAGCTGGGTTAGAGTCTGCCCCGTGTACCAATCCAGGTGTGTAGATTTAATGATGGAGCACCCGCACAGACTGTGTTCATTAAATACCTGCCCTTTCTTTGGCCTGAGCATGCGAGTCGTCTATTTCATAGACCCGTGCACATTTCTGACAATCACACATATGGTTTTGACTCAGAATTAACAAACTGATTTTAGAGAGGGAATGACTGGTTAAAATGCAGTGTAATGAAGAAAAAGAAAAAGGTAACTGGAGTGAACCACTGACTGACATTTTGAATACATGAATAAGTGGGTGAGTGAAAAAGTATAGAAAAAGGTGTGATGGTGCTATATGGGAATTTAAAAAACAACAGATGAGGAACATTAGGAGCAAATTGATGACCTGTGTGTGAGTGTGACATTTAGGTGTAGGAATATTATCAGTTACCTTCAGTTTGTGCTGCGACTCTTTGATGGGAGAGAGAAAGGGACAGTAGAAAGATCCACACAGAAGAGCAGCCCATACTCTTCCTCTCCTCCTCGTCCTCCTTCGATCACCTGCTCTTCCTCCCAGTGCTTCGCTTCGCAAGTCCCCTTCCTAAATTCCACTCGACGACCATCAATTCCAACTCTTCTCACCTCTTGTCTGAAAGTATACAGATGAACAGAGTGCGGAAAAAAGTCATTAAAGGCACTCAAAGGTAAAACATAATCAGCTATTTTCAATTTGTCACAGACTTCTGATTGTTATCTAGAAGTTACGCTTTTGCAAGTTGGCAAGAGTTTGTTTTTTCCAGTCACACAGTGTTAAATCGGTTATTATGCAAGGGTGGTTATCACATCTAACTTCAAAGTTTTGTAGATAGGTTGCAGGACCTTGACATATTTATCCAAGTTACCAACTTTCATACCATACTGCACAACAAAACATTTTAATGTAGCTTGGGTGTATGCAACAGAGTCCCATACAGTTGCACCATTTATTATCCACCGCAATCAAATTTTAAATTTCATTTTTTTTTACAACGTACTGTAGGTTGGGCTGATTGAAGCCAATATATCCAGGTTAGCATAATGTTGTACTGGCTCCCATCATTGTATGTGTACACTGGCAGACAGGAGTGGTCCCTGTTAACAGTTTTACAACAGATTCCTATGACACCTTGGAAAGAAAAGCATCAAAAAAATTTAAAACTGTCCAGTATGAGCGCAGCTATTGAAAGCAGTTATTGGGAAGTGTTAACAAATGAGAGCATTCAAATTACCCCAATAATCTAGTGTAACCTCTTCCAAGTGCAACCTGCTAGTTGATGAAGATACCCTGAGAGTTTTCATTCATATAAAAAGGGTCAAACCTGTGGATGTTGAATTTCCACATTTCTCTCAAATCACAAGGCCAAAAAGAAACAACTGACAGGCTAGCTTTAAGTTGTGAATATGGAAATGTCCTTTATAAGTTCAAAGTAGTCCTATGTTTTGATTTAGGTTATATTCAAAGGGGTTATTTGTAGGTTTTCTCTACCTCTAAATGTGGTTTATTGTGGGGAGCGGAGAATTCCACAGGTAGAAAAGATGTTTTGGACTGGTCAGACAAACCTGTGGACCATGTGCACCTGTCCTAGACTGCGGGCCAGAGGGGCCTGCAATGTCCTGGAACTCACACTGTAGAGGAGATAATCTACAGAGATAAGGCCGAGACAGCATGGCTAATCGCTTCCGATGTGTGTGTGTGCATACTTCTTTGCACTTGGTCAAAAAAAAAAATATAGCACCATAGCAAATCTGCAATAATGGGCACCAAGTGTGTCTAATTACAGTTTCCACCTGTCCTCTGTTATGTTTTTATGTACGTGTGTGTGCGTGTGTGTACGTACGTGCGTGTGTGTGTTTTGGTGTTTCATGTTTGACCAGGGCACTGTGACACCATTGCAAAATTGTGGGGAAAAGGCAACATTTGAATGAAAGGACAGACACATGAAAACTTACTCACACACACAAATACCTAACTTCGTTTTATCTGTAACGCAAAATGCGGTCAAATGTGGTGATCATATTTCTGAGGCATGATTTCTTTTGTTTCAAAGATACACATGAAGCACAAAGCACTCACACTGCAGTTGAGCACCTAAAAAGTCCGGCTGTGGTTGTGTAGCAGACAGGTGAATGGCGATAGTCTTTGTTTGTTTCTAAGAAATGACAGCAGGACAGGGACATTTGGACAGATGAGCCTCACTGCTGTTCTTCACAGCAAATCTAGATGGAAGGAGAGTAATAGCTGCGCATGAGGGCAACTGAAGGTACAGTAACGCTCTGGGATACAGCAAATCCTCTTTTTCTTCCTCTAACAGACAGAGGAAACTTCAGGTTAGCATGAAGAAGATTAGCCCCGAGGCTACAGTTTTTGACTTGGCATAATATGAGTGGAGGCAACTCAGTCCCATTGAGATGTTGCAGCTGCTTTACTGGCATATTATCTGCCACTGAGACATGTACCTTAGAGGGTGATATTTAAAAGCAAGCATGGAAGTATACTCCAATCATAGTAACAGAAATGTATCAACAGAAAAAGCTGCAGCAACAGTCAGTTAAGTGTGCATAATCAATGTCTAAGTAGAGTAAATCCAACACTTAAATCAGCACACGACGCAGTGGCAGAGGAGTCCTGCAGCAGTAAAGGATTATCCCATTTGAAATGAATGAACTTCCATCGGAGAGCAACACGTTCAACGCATTAACTGTGATCTAGGGAAATGGTTTGTGCTGTTATGTTTTACATTAACTTGCTAACCCCCACGTCTCCACATAAGTGTGTATGCGTGCCTAAGTGTCTGTCTGTGTGTGTATTTGTGTATGTGTGTATTGTATAGGCATGTGCTTTTGCAAATTCATAAGCATAACATCAAAGAGAGAGCTGTCTTCACTCAACTAGTCTACATAAGCAGATTTCTTTTGGCTTTCAAGATTCATGTTCCATTCACCCTGCTATCAACCAATACATCATCTCCAGTGTTTCCCTATGAGGTCATAATTCAACTATAAATTTAATATCATAATGCCATAAAATAAATGCAAACCAATCGGACATCCCGAAAATTCCTCACAGTGATCTGACCACCTGGTCTGAATAAGTCAGAATGGCTGAAGGCTGACTAGTTCACAGCCTCTGCAGATGGAAGTAAGACTTGGCAGGGCTTGAACTCTAATGTAACACTGCCAAAAAACTACGTTCTCCCCCTCACATACCAATGCAGATCTAAGATCTGTCTCTGCATGTATCATCTTATTACTGAAGTACAGAGAGGAACTCAAATCTTGTTTTCATGACTGACAGCCAGTGCAGGTTATACAGTTAGTATCTTGTATCTATCCTACAGCAGGATTTTCAAATAGGTTTCCATGGATGTTGAAAAAAAGCAGCAGCTATGCAGAACCTGAGAGTTTTGCAATGGCTTCAATATGATGAAACAATTGAGTGATCTTTTTCCTTTTCATGTTATCACGATGAATAGTGAAAGAAGTTTCTTGAAGAAAGTAGAGCATTTTAAGGATCCCCCTTGGGTCATTTGAGCCGCAAGTAAATCTCCACTCTTGGTTTACATATTGTGTGCGCATTTGTAATCTGTGCTGCCAGATTTCCAATCCATGCCCATGGTTTCATAAATTGCGCACAGATTACAAATTTACAAATTACTTTCTTCAGAGAACAAGGAAAGAAACATTTAAATGGCGACAGCGTCCGCCAAACAAGTCTAATTTATCTGGATCGAAGGGCAGATTAATACTGTTTAGTTTTTTGCACTGGATGTTTCACAGCATTCATTGTGTTGAATTTCTGAGAGCATGGATTACAATTTGTAAACTGCGAGAATAAATCAGAAAAAGTTGATTTTAGCTCAACATGAACTAGTTTTTGCATTCATCTAAATGATTTGGAAAGATTTGAAGCAGCAACTAGCAGTGTTTTAAGCTAAATGCTAAGGTCAGCAACCTGCTCACAACGATAATGCTTACATGCTGATGTATAGCGGGTATGATGCCATAATTACCATGTTCACCATATTAGTTCAGCATGTTAGCATTCTACAATGTAGCTATTAGCACTAAACTCAAAGACCAACTGAGGATGATGGAAAATTACTTTTGCAATCATTGGATAAATAAAATAAATTTGACCTGGTGATGTCAGTAGTGAAAAAGTCAAAGGATCACCAGAGTTCCTGCAATTCATCCACTGGAAACCATGACTGTCTTCACATTTCAATTTATGGCAATCAATTACATAGTTGCCAAACCAACTGACAGAGAGTCATTGCCATCCAGAGAGTCATGCTAAAAATCATCTAAAGACATTTCTGTAATGTCTGCATCCCGAGTCACATACTCAGACAAAGTGCTTGAGAGTATCCCATATCAAAAAACACTTGCACAAGACTGTTTCCATCACTCACACCACGCTGGGATCATAAGCACTTTGTCCGGACTCTCCACAGAGAAAGTGTGTGTATTGTGTCCGAGGGCTTTAGTTTATCACTGCCCCGAGAGGATTAAATAATGCAACAAAATGAAGTTTACTGTCTCTGGCCCTTATACTCCCTCTCTGTTCTCTATCTCCTTTCCTCACACACATTCACACACACTCATTCACACATCGTATGCCCTGTAAGTCGGCACGTCAGCTTTTTCTACATAAGGGTATTTTCCACCTCACCACTTCACAGGATGGATTATCCCTGTAGGTGGGAAACTGGTAACAGTGAACACACAGACACAAACACATTTTAGAACTACAACGTATGATATCTTTAGTGACACACATCACATCTACAGCTAAAACACACACTAACAAATAAAAGCGCTAATACACAGCTCATAAAGTGCAGCATACTGCTTTAATATCGCTTTGCATTTGCATTCAACCAACTCAGACAAGTCTATGCATAAGGGAAAAAAAATTCCACAATTCATTATACATAGTGTCATCTCCTGACAATGCTCACACAAACAACCTTGTATGCTCTTCTTATTATTCATGAATACATTAGTGCTGACATGACTGTAAAATGCATGACATCTTGTTTTTATGCTCCTATTAAGTTTGCAGGTGTAAAATCTTTGCATTAACTTCCGCAGAGAATCCGAGTGCTCATGCAAAGATAAACACAAACACCATGTGTGTATGTTTGCCTACAAGACATCAGCACTGCATACACGGTGTGAATTTGTAAGTGCATACTCTTAAATCAAGGGGAATTGTACACTTGTAGCAATTAATGTACATTATCACTTAAAATCAACTGAGACAACGAGAAAAGAGGAAAACAGCAAGCACTAATATCAGACAAGTAATGCTGTTTAAGAAGAATTTGTACTGTAGAGAGCTGCAGTAAAGGATCAGTATGAAAAGTGTTGGCTTTAGTCCAGACACTTAGGCTGTAACAAGGGTATGTGGGCAGTTAAGAATTCAAAACTACTCTATAAAGCACCATATTAAAATGCAGTTAAAGTAATGGATTTTGACTGTGGCCCTAAAATGGGCCCACACATTTTCACTTACCACTGCAGACAAGTGAATCATCGTTAACTTTCCAATCCAGGTGATCTTTTGAGTGGTGAGAGAGGAAATTACACACAAAAAAAGTTTCATCCGAAAGCGGCAAAAATAAATAAATAAATCAAATCAAATCATAAAAGAAATCCTGCAGAGGTTGTTATCGGAGATGATACATTGAAAGGTACATGAGAATCAAAGTGTGTATATCCAGGTGTCTGTATGTGAGTGAATGAGGAGAAGGTAGGTGTGTTCGAATGTGTCTAAGACTGCTTGAATGACACAGACTTTTTTTTTTCTGGGCTCTGCTGAAGTACAGAAACGTTTGGGGAGAGGGGGGTGGGGACGATGTGGGGGTGAAGCTGCTGCAACCTGTTGGCTAAGAGCGAGAGAGACAGAGAAATAGACAAAGAGAGAGACAGATAGACAGAGAGGTGGGGGTTACTCAGGAGCTTTGACCCTGCAAGGAATGCATTACAACTGTGCTACATTGTAGAGAGTGCAGAGAGCATAGCTTTCACCTCAGAGTGACAGAATAAACAGAGAAGTTAAACAATGATATGTACTTGGAGGCTTAGTCTGCCATCACCTACACTCTTACTGTAAGCTGAACCTTATTGAGGAAGGAATGCATAAAGCCACCAAAGAGTTGGCGGCAGGCACTTGAATATAGGAGTCAGCCCATGATCAACCTCTGCATGTTGATGCAAATTATATTTAAGATCTGACACGTTGCTGGCCCAGTCTTTTACTGCTTGTTTCATTTTTCTCTTACTTTCACATGGTCATCAAACATTTCAGTCTAGAAAACGATCCCTGATGTTATTTAAACTACATTTGTACTCTGCCTTTCCTCAATATTCTATTCATCCAGCAACAGATTATGAAACATCATACAAAGAAAATACCAGATGATAAAAGCACCAAACACAGCCAAGGTCAATTTGTTGAAACATGAGCTCTTGTATTCCACACATACCTCTGTATTCAGGGTTTGTGACACATAAACCCAACCAAAATAGCTTGTAGAGCAAACACCTTCTCAAAACAGAAAGGCAAGGAAAGAGGATAAATCTGTCACGTTTTACAAGCCCCTCTCTGTTGGTGTGTGTGCACTGGGTCACCTTTTCATGGTGAACCCTAGGAATGTGGTGACCAGTTTAATAGGGTTTAGCCAGCTGTCAGTCTTGACATGCTGTAATTCAACACACACACACACACACACACACACACACACACACACACACACACACACACACACACACACACACACTCTAAGTGTAGTAAGATCCAGCTGAGTTGCAGATTTAGATGATTGTGTAGAAATGGAAGAAGGTACAACAATATACAGCATGTATGCAATTAAACCATAGTAACATACATCTGAAACCATTCATTGCTGCCTCACACAGAGACACAATTCCAGCTAAAGTAGTCTCTATCTGTAATTGTCTACACACACCTCATGCATCGGCGCTGCTGCTGTACATTCAAACAAAACCTTTTGGAATTGGTGCGACAATGTAGCAGAAAGTCTGCAAACAGCTACATAATGAGCCATCTGATGTGACCGCATCTGTATCTACATCTGCATCAGCATCTGTATACATCTAATTGCGTACTTGTACCATACGAGGCTCTCGACAGAAGTACACCGAACAAATTACAAAAAACGAAACCACTAGTTACACAGGAAAAAAAAAAACGCTTCACCATTCAGTCTTCCCTAAACTATATCGACAGCAAATGGAAACTAATGTCTAAACAATTCACAGATATAACGACACATAAAAAGGGCATCACACACAGCGTACTCTATATCAGTTCCGACAAAGGGAAGTACATGTTTTTAATACAGCAGCACTGCAGTGTGTTGCATTTTTCAAATGTGCACTCTGCAGTCTCACTGAATCAAATTGTTATATTTAAAGGATACTTCTGTTTTCATCAGCTTAAAAGGTGCTGGCAAAATGGCCTTTTATCAAGTGCACACATTTTTTTTCCTTATCTGTCTAGTTTTATACTTTGATGATTCACTGTTAACATGACTGGTAGCAGAGCAGGTCAAAAGCACACGTTTGTTAATTCAGACTACATGTCACCACAGTGTAAAAGAATGGCAGACGTCAATGTGGAGCAGCGCTGCGGCACCAATCATGTGTAATGAAGGACTTCTATAGAGAGTCCATCAGCGTGAGGGATGTATTCTGACCTGTAGAGTAAAAAGTGGTATATTCTGGTTTGGCCTCAGCGATGTCTGCGCTACATGCTGCCCTGCAACTGACCCTCAGCACATGTTAAGGAAGTTCAGGGTGGCGCATCAATCAGGACCACTCTCACTAGATGGTCAAAGGTCAGTGCATATATCTCTCTGTACATCACCGTTTTCTCCTGGCGCAGTAAAATGGGCCTTAATGTCAAGAGGATCCTCTACCACTGGTGTCAGAACTGATTTCACCTCACAGATTGAGAGGAACATAACCTTTACTACCATTCACCTCTTCACAGTCTTGAGCCTAACCGTCTTTCATCAGCAGGTGTGATTAGATATAAAAGGTGTTGTGGATCTGTTGGGGGAATTCAAATGGGGAATATTAACTAGCCTTGTCTCAGCTAATTGCACTCCTATTCCAAGTGGGCCTAATTCCCCCCTTAGTCACAAGAGGTGCCGACTCGAAAGTGAGCTTTGATTAAATTCACGCTCTAGGCTAACCAGAAAAGAATCATGTACGTTGGGAGTCAAGAGAAAGAAGAAAAGAAGGAGGAGAAGAAGAAGAAAGAGGAGGAGGCAGGGAAAACTAGTAAAAGCACTGTAAATTAGCAAAGCCGTTAGGACTTTAGAGGGAAGGGTGTGTGACTTAGGGTATTATGGCTGAGTGGCTGAACTGGGAGCAAAAGAATAGGCAAAAGAATAAAAAATGTGTGCACACATTTATGAATGTGTTATTGTTCGTGGTTGTGAGTATGAGCTCATCATTCATTAGGAATCCAATGGGCTTGCCAGCTTCACTGACAGCCCAATAAAAATATCAATCACAGGTAATTATATCCTCAGTGATACAATAGCTTCTCTTAAGTGGGAGTTCAACTCTTCTACCCATTCTTTCTCCTCCCACAATGCACATGTCAAAAAAGTGAAAAAAAAAAAAGAAAAACTGTGCAGACAGTTCCTGTTTCTTAAAAGCCATATCAGTTCCATAACTACTGTGTTGAGTACAGAGGCCAGTGATGATTTATAAAATGGAGGTACAAGTGAATATAATTACCTATTAATATTCTGTTTGGAACAGCCTTGGTCATTCACCATTCATGCCTCGTGGCAGCTTTTCAAGGAGCTTCTACTTCTAATTTGATGAAATACAGATTTAATGCATTTCTGAAATCTTCATTTCTCCACCTCCTTCTTTCGCTCCACTGGCTCCATCACGGAGGCTATGAGAATCAAACATTACTTTAGCCGACGGTTGTACGGCTCTCCGTTAATTGTGCGATTTCTCACATGGCACTTTAATTATACAAAGTTGAGTATGAGCTAAAATTCAGAAGTGATTATTTCTTTATACAGTGTCCCGTATAATTGGTGGGTATATTGCTGTAATATCATTAGCTTGAGCTCAAAATGGAGTCGGTGAGCTTTTTTTTTTTTTTCTGAAATGCATTGGCAACTCTCAGCTGAACTTTGACCACCTACAATTTGGAACATTTTACAATTAAATTTTCCGAATCAGGACATGTCACCTGCTGCTGTGGCGTGAAATCAGCCTCGGAGGCTTGTTTTCTCATGCTGGTATTTCATTTGCTTACCAGCCTCCTTTTGTGTGGCGTTAATGTAACTATTGATAGACTGACAGCATGAGATATGTGTCAGGCAGATTTGATGCTTGTATCAGTTTCTGGTTAATGCTGTCAGTGCTGGCACATTTGGTGCTTTCACACCGGGAAGATGGGCAGTCTTTCTTTGGCCTGAGGCTAATGCAATTCTGACTCACATCCATAAACCATACAAGCTGGGCAGAGTGCCCACTGCTGCCAACTACAAAAGGTCTGCTCTGTGCCAAGCCTTTTAGCAGTACAAACATACGTACAAACACATGCAAGCCTGCACATACACACACATAGCAGTGATGCACATAGACAGGATAAGCCACAGTGTGCAGAAGACAGAAACACACGCACGCACGCACATCTATACCCTTGATGTATACACACTCGGCACTCGTCTCTTGCAGACAATTTTTGTCATGTTAAATTAATTTCATAAACCATGCGACTTCCCGTCTCCGGCTGAGATATGAGCTGTCATGGCAACAGAAGAAAACAGCGGTTGCAACATGAGGGCTGGTTTGATGGGACAAGCTGCACCAGAGCAGAGAATTGAGATGCAGCAGAAGTCTGGGCTGTAAGAATTAGTCATGAGTGTGTGTCCAATTACCACTCTGAAGCCGACAAAGGATATCAAAACAATGAACATAACCAGTTCTCTACACTGTACTTAAGAAAACACAGTGTCACAGTAAATCCAATATTCAGCACAGGCAGAAAACCAGAGATACACGTGTAGGAATGTGAGTTAGAAACATGACAGAAACGACTGTTCCTGGTTGTGGTTCTGGTTTCGGCCTGTCATGGAGCCCTCCGTCTTAACATAACAGCAAAAGCTTCAGCTCATGTTTGCAAATTGAAGACCAGAGATTAAAAATCGGTGTATGATTATGAGCATCAGATTGTGCAGATTGTGTGTTATTTAGCTACGGTACATAATGTCATGATTATACAGATTACACCGAAATTTAAAGCCACAATTATGTTAATTACAGCCACATCAAATTATGACTGGATGACTTAAAAAGCCATCCAGCCAGTTAAGATGCTGTGACTGTAGATAATGTAGATAATGTATATACTATGTGATCAGTACACTGTAGCTCATGCAGATCTAAGAGATTCAGTTTACTGATGACAAAAGACAACCCTTTGTATCTAAGGACTGATGAGCGTGTGTCTGACCTGGAGAGGTGGCTTACATGCATGTGGGACTTTTAGGAACTAGACAACCGCAGAGGGTCAAAGTGCAGCAGCTGTCCACACTTAACTTTTGAACCTTTCAGAGACCACAGAGACAAAGCTAGAGGGAGACAGGGAATGAGGTATTTAATCTGTCAAAAAAACTGAGACAAGGCAATAAGCAATGTTTTTTTTTTCACATGTATCAGTGGCAGACATGTGTTTCTGCCTGTTTACTACTGATGGAAATGTTGTAATCACCTTCAGTATCACAGCCCAGTGCAGAGCAGGAATCCTCGCTTCCAAACATCCCTTTCTGTCTGTGACACTCACACAGGATTCGACTGAACTTGTTTAAACAGCGTCTACAGAGAATTTCAACTGTGCATATATGATGATGATGCTTTGCTCAAGGGGAAAGGAAAACCTTTAGTAGTTCAAAAAAGAAAGATTAGCACTGTGTGTGTGTGTGTGTGTGTGTGTGTGTGTGTGTGTGTGCGCGCCTTCATTCATCTAAGTGTTTAGTTATTTTGTATGATTTATCAGCCAGGGTCCCTGCCTGCCTGCTGCACTTCATCCTACAGACTCATACAGAGTCCTCTCACTTGGCAGCCAAACGTTTGGCTGGAAAGCACAAACAACAGGGAGGTTAAGCTACTGACTTGTAAATCCAGGTGTTCTGTGAAATCATACTGTTTGGTAAAAGCATGGGAATTTTGACTAAACTTTGCTAATTAAACTAGACCTCATCTCAGTGAGGAGATGAGAGAAGTAGACAGAACTGACAGCAACCTCTGTTCAACCCATCTGGCAGAAAAGAACAGAAAATTATTTCATGGTAATTGTTGAACACTCAGTATCTGAATTTAGCATTTATGTCTATGTCGATGAACATAGTATAACAGTTTGGAAAGCTGTTTTCAGCTCTGTATATTTAGCACCTTGTATGCTTTTGTCCACTCATGCATCACTCAGCTAATCCAACGGTCGACAATTCATACTGATCCCTTGTTAAAATTTAGTTATTTATTTATTGAAACCAAAAAGAGTTAAGTTATAAATGGAATTGTGTTGAAGGAGTTTACTGCAAGAGTTATGATTTTGTACTTTTTCTGCACAGCTAAACCTAATCCAGCTTTAGTGAGCAGAGCAGAACTGACTCACTGAGCTCACAGAGCAGGACTGTGAAGGACGGTTTGCTCAGGTATGCAGTGCAGCAACATCAGCACTGGAATAGTACAATGTTACAATGCAAATAATCAACATTGTTCCTTACACTGAGATTAAAACATAAATATCACCATCTATCTATTTAAAATAGATACAAGTCTATACGTATGTTAGCTATACTGATATCAGTCTTAAAGAATAAGACTGGCAATATTTTGTGGTTTTGCTATTGTCAACAATGCATTAGTCAATCTGTCAAAACTTTCTGATTTTGCTACCCTGTCTGTGGCACTCAGCCCAAGGTTGACTGCTTCCCATTGAAGAGATAATCTTTATAAACAGCACTGTATATTACTGTTCATAGCACTGTAGCAAACTTTACTCAAACAGGAGT
This sequence comes from Seriola lalandi dorsalis, assembly GCF_002814215.2. Classification (NCBI taxonomy): domain Eukaryota; kingdom Metazoa; phylum Chordata; class Actinopteri; order Carangiformes; family Carangidae; genus Seriola; species Seriola lalandi. The sequence continues at coordinate 582,450 of NW_019525441.1, read as the reverse complement.
GAATAACTCATGTGTTGAGGACTATTTTCAGCAGCGGATTAATACACATTTGGCGCACTAGTAACATGTACAGCAGCAGGACAATATATGTGGGTTGTATCAAAATGAACTACAGTGACCACGATGATCATATTGAAGGCTAAGAAGTTTGTTTTTAAAAGGTTTTGGACAGGAATGGAGGTCACAGAGGAATGAGCTTTATCAGACTTTGGCTGCACACAGGATTTGCTGACATCAAGAAAAACTTCCCAACAGTAATGCAACTAATCCAACCATTGTTGACATGAGCCATTATTGTGGGTTGTGTTTTTTTGTTTGATATTCAAAATATTCTGCTACTTCATGGGTGAGAGTTTCAACTGCATTCACCCAGTCCTGACTTTGACCTTAACTGGGGAAATGAGCTCATACTTGACGACTCTGTGTAACCAGTATAAATATAAATGCACTCCCTCCATCAGTCAGGCAGTGAACTCGGTGGAATGTGTCTTCTTGTGTTGTACAATATTGCATGTGGCTACGGCTGAGAGATGACACACGAACACACACACACACACACCCACACCCACAAGCAGAGACAAGTCTGCTGTATGTCTGCTGAGAGCAGGTCACTGGAGTTCTGCAGCAGTACTTAGTGGAACAGAAAATTATGGGGGGTGGGGGGCATAATACAAAAGTAAGTGTTTGCATAAAAATTCAGGAAAGTAGATTTTTGCATATAAACATGACAGCGAACAGAGAGATGGAGAGGTATAAATGTGGTTCAACAATGTAGAAAAAAAGATAGGAGCATAATTCCCAGCATTATCTATGACCTGGTGTGTGTTTTCATTAACTGCAGCTAGGGTTGTTATTTGCTGACTTCGATCAGGTTTTATGGACACAAAAACAAATCGAGGTAAACACAAACACACATTCACACACACCAACATGGTCTCGTTTGACATCAACTCCTTGTGCTCAAACACAAACCCTGACTAGCAGGGAGTAAATAGATCACAAAGTTATTAGGGCTTGAGCATATGGTGGAGTGAAGGATTTCAAAGTGGCGGCACCTGGGGATTTTCACAACCGTCACATAACCTTTGTCCTCATAATCCACCTCTGCCTCTTGTCCCTCTGCTGTGATCGTCTCTTTTGACTCCTCTCCCCCATCACATGCCCTTTTAAATGTCCCTCTTTGGTCTAATTTAATATGCATGGCACAGTTGGGGGGAGGGGGGTGAGGACAGTAATTTGTGGGATGTAGTTGGAGTGTCTACCTCCTCAGGATGCTATGTCAAGCAGATATTCAGCGGATCACTTGATTTCATGGGAAGTGGACTGTGGGTGCAGAAGGCAACAACTTTTGGAAAATGAGAGGCTGGGAAAAAGAGGCAGTAAAAGCAGAAGGTACAGTGACAGAGAGCGAGGAGAATGTAATGAGAATACCTCCAGAGGCTGGAGTGATGCAGAAACGGAAGAGGCCTGAGTAAAACAGCTGAAAAGTAATGATTTTTGACTGACAGCATGAAATACAAAGCTCCTGAACAGAGAGAAGCATGAAAGAGGGAGAAAAAAGAAGAAGGAGCAAAATGGGAGGTTATTGCTAACACATGGTGCATTAGTGGCAGGGTCTATCTTTTCTGGCTGTATGGTTCAGCATGTCTCACGGGAGAGTAAAGAGTGGGAGACAGAGAAATGGAAGTGATGGAGACAACATGTAGAGGAGGTGAAGAGGCAGACTGAGGAGAATAACATCTGCAGAAGGAGAGAAACACATGGAGGAGGAGAGAGAAAGGGAGAGACAGACGGAGAGACGGCAGGAAGAGAGAAAGAGAGAGATGGGGGATGGGTGAGGATGGGGGGGGAGATAAAAAGTTTATGAAAACTGCTGTTGTCACCCTTCGGAGAGCCGATGTCAAAGCAAAGGTCAACAGTATGATCAAAGGTCAAAACCCTTAAAAATCAAAGAAAAGATCAAATAAATGTACATATCCACACATCCACACTTTTCTCTCTCTCTCTCTCACACTCGCTCTCAGACTTTGAAATCTCATCCGACTATCATAGAAACCCTCGGACAATATCACACTATCTCCTTTTTCTCAGCACAGCTGGAGCCCTGCTCCCCTCAGGCGGCCATTCCCTGGATCCCATTTGAGGTCAGCCCACCCTGGAGGGGGCAGTGTTGTTCCAGTAAGGGTATCTGTCTGGACATGTCCACCTCCACCTACATAGATCTCCCTCCACCTGACCCACAGCCTGAGGGGACCAGCCAGATGAGGAATGAGATGAAGGAATGAGAAAGATAGAAATATATGTATGTGTGTGTGTGTGTTTTCTTCCTCTGTCCAGTTAAGTCTTCTTTCTGTTGACTTTTTGGACATTATTGCTGTGTTAGCTTGTCACCTCTAATGTTTGCAAGCTAGCTAAAAAAAAAGTTGAAAGTTTTACAACAAATCCTGTTATGTAATTTTGCTGAACAGTGGCGGTTCAGTTTGTGTCTTTCATAAGAATCAGCCTGAAAAGTTTGCTTTTGACTCTGAGCCAAAATAAATACACCACACATACAGTAAATATTCAAAAATATAGTCCCTTAATATACTTTATATAACGATCACCTCTGTGGACAAAAACATCTTGAAATTCTTTGTTGGAATATCTCCTAATATATATGAAATGTATGGGATGGATGCATGAAATGATGGACAGATAAGGGTTTGGAAAATGGTTGAAAGAAAAGAAAGAGGTAATACTGCTTATCAGAACCAGCAGTAGAAAAGTAACAAGATCAAGATGACATCTGTTGATGTGTGTGTTTGACAATTGTAAAATATATATGAATATAATTAAAAGAAGAAAACATTATGAAAAGCACAAGCAAGCAAACACATGCATTCATGGATACGTCTGTCAACACACACAACCACAAAAAAAATAATTGTTTACAGTTTGCTCGTCATTGCACCCAGGAGAAAGTCTAAGCTTAACAATGTCAGACATTTACAAAGCAACATGCAAATCAGATAAACAGCCTGAGAGTAAAAAAGAGATGACAGTGCATCTCAGAAATGAGAGTTTGTTCAAACACTGCACTTTAAACCTGCAGTGACAGCTAGCCCGGCTCCGTCAAAGATAATCACATCTACCTACCAGCATCTATAAGGCTCGCTAATTAACACAACATATATTGACTGTTTAATCAGTTTTAACCGAGCCAGGCTAGCTGTATCCCCCTATTTCCAGCCTTTACGCTGAGCTAAGCTAGTTAGCTGCTAGCTGTGACCTTATATTTACCATACAGTCATGGGAGTCGTATCAATCTTCTCATCTAATGCTCATAAAGTACATAAAAAACCACAGTGTAAGTTTGTATGCATTAGCTGTGTGAGACATCCACCCACATCTGTGTATATCTGTATATTGATGAATGGTGACTTCCTTAGTATGCACTCTGTATTGATTATTGCAATTACACACTATTACGGTTCTATTATCCGCGCTGACTGTCTTTAATTACACTAGAGAGCAAGAGGAAGAGTGAAGGAGGAGGAGGAGAGAGAGAGACAGTGAGAGTGAGAGAGAGAGAGACACGGTACAGATAGATAGATGAAGCGAGACACTGCACCGAACTAATTAAAACAGAAACTTTTTGTTTCAGCAAGTTGACAGGGAATGAATCTGGCAGGGAATTAATCTGTCCGCAGGGAACACAGTGAGGAGTTATACACACACACACACACACACACACACACAGGGAGGTGCAGTGCAGAGTGCCGTTGCCATAGTTACTGAGTGTGGCGCCACATCATGCGGCAGAGTTAATGCAGAGGTGTGTGTTGTGTGCGTGTGTGTCTTATTTAGGCTTTCATTATATCACCACTCTGACCTATTCCAACATCCTCTACACAAGCACACAAAGGTTGCTGTGATAAATCCAGAGGGTTCCTGTTGAAATAGCTAAGTCTTTACCATTGGTAACAGCATCCAGTCTGTGGCTCTTACCCTTGAGGTGAAGCATCATTTATGCTTATTTAGTCGGTGATCACATACTGGAAGAAAATATTTGGCAAATGAGATAAGCACTTCAAATTGAGGCCTAAAGGAAGTGTTCTTGTAAGTGGTTATAAATGGTGGCATACTGTAAATAAGAGTTGTTCTAACTATACCATGAATGTCTATATACAATTAGCAAGGTACATGTATCCATATTTTATTATCTGATCATTGTAAGTGATGAATTAAGATGTAATCTGCATTTAAATGTTGGAGGCAGAACTCATTACTACATAATGTACAGTTACATAACTAAAGAAGTATCATATTTTACAAGCTGATCCTATGTTTTGTATGTAAAATCTTAATTTGTAAAGTAACTAGTAAATTAAATTAATTTAGTGCTGTGTGAAGTGAGTATAAAGTTTTTAATTACTCATAATATTTCACTCTTGGAACTGTACATAGGTAAATGTACTGTAGTAAGAATGAAACAGAGGGATAAAGAGCAAGACGGAGAGTCCACCACATGCCAGTGGTCAGCACTACAGTAAGTAATCCATGCTGTTCCAACGTACAGTGCTTCCAGCAGTAATCAAAACAGCAAGTTCAGCACAAATTGAAAACACGTGGGAACTGTCCGTCCTCATAGTCCTTTACCTTCACCAATCTCTCTGTTCAAGGAACTGTCAAAAGAGATATACACTAAATGAATTACTGATGCAAGTGTACAAATAATACCAGCTTTCAGTGTCAAGTGCTATCAATTCACTTTCTGTTCTTCAAACCACCTGTGCTTTCTTCAAAAAAAAAAAAAAGAAAAAAGAAAGGTTTTTCAAATGAAGACGCAAAGAAAGCCAAAGAATTATGTTTTGGGCACCAGGGACCATCAGAGATAGAGAATATCAATTAATCTCTGTTGGAAGGACGTGAGTGTTTGAGCTTGAAATGAGCAGGTGTGTCCTTGCTCCTTCATCACACTGTGCACTCCACATGCGTGAGGTGAGTAACCATGTTAACAGCTGTGCCTTTAACATATTATTGCACTTTCACAGACTATTTTCCAAGTCCATTCTCAGCCTCATAACCCGCCCTCTCTCCTCCTGTCTTTTCACAAGATGTTGTAAAAGGAAAACCCACAGTAAGGAAAACTAGCTGCCCAGTATGTAATAAGAAATCACTGTCACTGTAAAGACAGGGTATAATTGAAAGCGGTACTGTGGCGGCTCATGATGGTTGTGTCCACCTGGTCAGAAGACCCGGTATCTGAAAAACCCTGAAGGAACAGGCAAGAAGGATCTCATCTATCAGTGGGCAGAGAATGGATGGAGAAGTAAAGCTCTAGGTTGACTAAGACAGTACTATATTTGAACATCGCACCTGTGAGCCCAGTGTAATTTAACTCCACCGTTGACAATTCTGATTCGATTAAAAATATTCAAACAATCCACATAATTTTTTGAACTGTCTTGAGAATGATAGCAGATTCAGTCAATCATTCATCCTGTGTTGGCACAGTGAAATAGAGTGTGGAAATAGCTCTGACAATATGAGAGAATCATTTTATTAAACTAAAGCTGACTACTGAATACATGACTGAATACGTTAGCTGTCTAAAGACCATCCCTTTGAGTTCAAACTAGTAACATGTTGAGTAAGTACAGTGCTCATTGAAGCAACACACACACACACACACACACACACACACACACACACACACACAGTATAGTATATAATAGTATAGTATAGTATAGCACAGAATAGTATAATATAGTACAGCATAGTATAGTCTAGTGCAGTATAGTATAATATAGTACAGTATAGTATAGAGTAGTACAGCATAGTATATTATAGTATAGTGCAGTATAGTATAATATAGTATTGTTTTAGTAAAGTCTTAAAATCACACACTAAAACTGTTCAAAAAGCCTGATTCATGTTTTAGACATTTCCTTGACGGGAATTGAACCTCTGAAACTCTGAGACTAGTGTTCTTTCTATCAAACTTATTCACACAGGAACATAACAATTGAAGACCATAGTGCCATATTAGAACCAAGGCTGACATCTGCTCAGTCAAACTGATGTAGTACTGCTTCCGATTCCTGTTATTTCTTACCATTTCCGTTATTTATTACAACATCCTCTCTGGAATGAAAATATAGATTAATTCTCTTTCCTCCAATTGTTCAAGTCTTACAAATATCATAAAAAATTAATTCATAACATCGGGCACTTCAGCTTTGTGAAAATTGATAACGTGCTTCTGCATATCTATGCAGTAACAACGTTGTCCTGCAGACATAAATCTCAGATGCAAGCAAGTCTTTGTTTCTCCCAGAAAATGTGCTCTCCTTCTTTCTGTGGTGAAAAGTGTCGCTGTCTTGAGGAGTTATGTCTAAATGAAAGTGTGTGACATGTTTATTTTTCAGTAGCTGGTGAAGTGAGGGAAGACGAGTGGTTCAGTAGACAGAGTGGTGCATAGTACACACACAGAGACACAGACACACACACTCTATGCTGTTTAACTTTTTTTTTTGTTATGGACAATGTTTTGAAAAGGTTTATGATGCAGAGACTCCAGCATAGAGAGGTAGACATACAAATGTCTGGCTCTACTTCTTACAGGCAAATCGTCCCTGCATGTGTTAGATCACAATCATCAGAAGGCCCACAAAATAAGTAATAACTATGAGAGTAACTCTATACCGTTTTATCCAGTTAAACATTTGTGAACTAATATGCCGCAGTAGCTTCTGTAGTCATTCCATGTAACCCTGCATACAGACAGGCACAAAGACAGACAGACAGTAACGGTGAAAAATAGATTGGCAAGCAAAGACAAAGGCTTCTATAAGTGTTAGAGAGTAAATATGATTACACATCCAAAATATCAAGAAGCAAAGTTCCCTTCTTCTCATCTGAACCTTATGTTATATCTTTAAATGGGGTAAAGACTTTTGCATACCTTCAGCATCACATAGCTGCATTCAATCTAATTCACACAAAGATGCCATGTTAGTCCATGGTAAGGTATAGAAAGGATTGAAGGCTGCGGTGTAAGTAGGTTAGACCCCAGGGGCCCTAAAGACACTGTCTGGTTTCAAACTGCAAAAGAATTATGACAGGGTTGCAACATCTGCTGCCTGAAAGACAAGACAGTGATGGATGGCCAGGTGTGTTTTGTGTGTGTCGCAGTGCTGCATACACACATACAGCCCTGGAAACAGAACATGCATATATGTGCACATTCACACACGCCCACGAGCAGACTGACTGAGGCACCAGTTAAATAAGCAATGCACACATTTGTGACAGATGGTAATTTCAATTTACTATGAAGCACCAATGAGCAACGTTTGCCAAACTCACAAACATACGGATGGCTGTGTGCAACACACACACACCGCACACACTGACAAAAACACACTAACTTGTTTGTGATGGCTCACTGTTTAATACCTGTCAACAACTTCCATATGAATGCATTTCCAGTTGAATAAATAATCCCATCAGAGGAGATAAAGATTAATGATGTATTTATCATCCGATGACAAGAGCTCTACGCCACACATAAAAGATCAGTATCTAGATGTCAATGGCAAATTCTATTTGATGAGATTACTGAACAGTGGGAAGCATAATACCACTTCAGTGTCAGGAAAATTAATGCTGCATTCATAAAACATGAAATGAACCACATACTTTGTAGACATGAACTTTTCCAAGATGAACAGATACCTCCTATAGTCATGAATCTGTACATATTAATATGAAAAGACAGAAAAAGCTGTTCTCTTCAACACACTTGTCAACTTATGTGTGAGCCTGAATCATAATGTGTGTCAACACATGAGTGAGGAAAAGCACAACTTTGCCTATAATTATACTGTAGTTACCTTATATATGGTCATTACCGGCATCACTTATCATGTATACAGTATATAGCAAGTGCAAAAGATCCCGGCATGTTGTGGCAGGAGTACCAGAGCACAGGAAAAGGCAAGTGCTGACAGTGAAACCTAATCTCAAGTATTGCTTGGGTGTAACACATCACAGTCTGTGTAGTTTGTGGGGAGATAGCGACTAATGTGTGGTTTTGCGGTTGACTGTCAACTTCATTTCATTTTCTTCCAATGTAAAAATTTTATTCTTAAAAAAAGCTGTTACTTTGAATATTTACAACTTTCTTAGATGTCAGATACCCTAAAACCTAAAAAGCTATTGCTCCATGTTTGCATCACCTCCCTCTGTGACTGCTGCTTTTGGGCTGGGTCTTGGAGAAGGAGCCGGGCTGGGGGCTGCAGGCGTCTTGCGTCCAGTGGGGATCGGTGGCAGGATGGGCTTGATGTTGGATCCAGGACGTCTATCAGAAGAGGGGGACACAACTGCAGCTAGTCTATCTGTGTCTGGATGAGGGTCATCGTGGTTTTGGTCTGAAATAGAAATGTTTTCTTTATTATAGGATATGGAAACACAGCAAAAAATCTTTAGAACCTCATACAGTCAGCTTTATTATTACTAAAGTACTCATGAAAAATTGACAAAAAATTAAAATTTTTAGTTCTAAGTTTTTAAAATAGTAGGTGTACAAACTGTCTTTTTCCCTGTCCTCTAGCAGCTCGAAAATCTTTCTTCTCTTTGATTTTATATATTTTTTTTATTTATATATATTTTATATATACACACTGTATATATCAACACAGAAATGCCACAAATGACAAAAAGCAAACAAACAAGCAATAATAACCTTTTAGTGTTTCCAAGGTGTGTCCCAGGAGAGAGATATCTAGCGGTTCCACTAAGCTAGACAAGGCCCCAGCTGAACTGGGAACAGACAGTGCTGAACTGGCACAAGACTCATCTGAGCTGCTTGTCAAAATAGGAAAAAGAAGGGATAGAGGGAAAGATAAACCACAGATACAAAGGGGGGGGGGGGGGCAGAAAAGGGAGGAAGGCTTCCATGCAGGTTGTTCAGGGGAATGGTGACAAAAGTGAGAAAAACACAAAAACTAGAGATGTGGTTTTGGAAATGTTACCATCATACTGCAAAATGCAAACGTCACAATTTCAGTTTTATGATAATAATTGGGGGATGATTATTGGTACGCAATAAACAAACAGATACAAGTTTTTGTCATTTATTTTCCGCAACTAGACTGTTCTATAATGCTTGACCATAAAAACGCAAGAACACATGCACACCAACACACAGACTACACAAAAATCCCATCATACAACAGGATCTTCTGTAACAATATGTGAGATAGAAACACACAAGTAAAGGCACATCCCTGTTAAGAGCATTACAAGTAGACAGGTGTCTGGAATCCTCTACAGAAATACTGAAGGTCTGAGTAATGCTAACTGTAAACACTGGGGGCATGTATCACTCAAGACTGCATTGACAGAACTTGAAGATTTTTAACAAGTTGCGTGAAACTTGCCTTCTCAGAACATGATCCCACAGGCAACAAATTAATTTGACTGAACACTCACAGTATTTCTGCGTGTATCTTTAATGTCTTCTTTGAGAAGAAGAAATGAAGTATAATGTTGCTAATTTGTGCAGGCGAAAGAAAGCTGTGTGCTGCTGCATGCACCATACACCCACATAACCACAAATATTATGTCAATGTATGACTAATTAAATCCATATTTGTGCAGCAAGCCTGTTTATTTAGTGTAAATGTACTAAGCAAAAGCCGGAAAATATGAATTCATGAGGGGGTGTCTTTGTGTGTAAGCAAATGCATGTCTTGTGCATGTGTGTGGGATGTATACTCAAATGTGTCCCCACATGGTTTGTACCAGTAAAATGGACACAAAGTGAACATATGTTGCAAAAACAGACCTAGAGAGAAAAGAATACTACCACAAAGCAGCTTCCTGCTCCTACATTTTCAGCTTGAGATTGTGTTTTATGAAACCACAAGGCTTCTTCTAAATTCTCTCCCCTCATCATAAATCAAAAAAAAGCTATTATTATGGATTTAGAAACCATGTACAGAGTGAAATCTTACACAGCTTTGAAGTACGTCTATGCATCTGTTATTCTCATACAGTAACATCTGGCCTTAAATGGGAATTTTAACTGCATGGGTATGAATATATGAGCACCTGTAAGTATGTGTGTGTGTGTGTGTGTGTGTGTATGTGTCCTTACCTGCTATCCTCACTAAAATGAGTACCAGCATCATGATGCTGCAGTGATGATGGTGCTGTTTGAGGAGAGCTGTGATAAACAAAAAATAAGACTAAATTCAATAATTCTTCTTCACCAGTATAAATCACAGAGAAAAGCAATTTCACAGACATTAACACACAGTCCACTAGAATAAAATATGCAATCATTCACTCTTGTTTTCATGCATATTTGGTGTAGTTAGAAGAGGTAACAGGTACAGGTATATTTTAGGACAACTGAGTGGAGAGCACGACTAAACGAGCCCATTATATTAACAAACAGTTAGATTCAAATAATTTGGGCACCTGTCATTTCAACCTCAAGGTCAAACACTAACCCACAACAAATCATCAAAAAGCAGTTAGGACAAGAGCTCCAATTAAATCAATTTGGCCCAGTTGAGAGTTCCCACTTCAAATTAAGCACTGGAGTGCCGTAGAGTGCGTGCTACTTATATTGAACCTTTTGAAGAGCTGGCTGTAGACCCCTGGACTCTTCCCCACTATAGCCTCTCTCACCAGCTGCTCACGCCTCCTGATGGAAGCCAGCTCCTGCAGAGAGGAGAGGGGAAGAGAAGGAGGAGGAAGAGGAGAAGTTAAGATGAAGTACAAAGGTGAGATGAAGGAGAGACAAACAGGGATTGCAGATGAGAAAGAGGAGAGGCAAGTTGATGTGGAGGGTGATTAAAAGGGAAAAAAAGGGGTGGAAAATGGGAAGCATAAGTAATGCACGGCAGTAGAATGAGGAGGAAAAGGAAAGCCAGCATCCTGTCAGAGGACTGCAGATTATTTTTCCATAAACCTGATATAGTCAAGATGTCTGTTTAGCATTCAGTTACAGGCTTCATTACCAGTAAATTTTTCATCAGGCATGTTGTAACTCACAGCGGTGTTCTTCTGAGGGCTGAGCTCTGCTTGGATCTTGGTAAAATAGTTTCTGTAGGAGGAATCTGAGGGGTCAAGAGCTGTGTCAGAGTGTGACGTGAGTGTCCTTGATCCTGACCTCGACGAGGGTGAAGGTGGCTTCTCCACTGGCTCATGACTTGAGGCTGTGAGAGACAGATATTGTATATCAATATCAACACTGTGTGTATGTATGATGGTTAGAGCATACAGGCACAAAATGCATATATAAACATATAATGTACAACATAGAGCATGAAGATACAACCAAATCTAATTTATAATCACCTTAATAATTATTCAAAGTGGCGCTCCAGTGATTCAGTATTACACTTCCATAAAATTGAGGGACAAATTAAAAATGCTCAAGATCAAATGGAAATTACTGAAGTAATGTCACTTGAGGAAGTTTTCAGACTTTACAAAATTTCTCCAGAGCCACAGAAAACATCATGCAACAGTTTTAATGGGCTGAGTAGTACTGCCTTGGACTAGTAAATTGATTTTGACATGTAAAATTGGTGGCGTGCCCCCTAAAAACAAATGGTAGGGGCACCTAATTGTACTTTGCACCCTGTGCCTTTACAAAATTAGTGTCCAGATGCTTTAAGTCTGTTGATTTTGTTGACTTTGTTTGAACAAACAAACAAATACACACCTGTGGAGATGTTGTCAGGGAATGCTCTGTTGTTGCTTTCTTCTTCCTGGTCCGCTAGCAGCAGGTACTCCTTCACTACCTGCTTCAGTGTCTGGTAGGCTTCTTCCCAGTCATCTAGTCACACATCCAAGTGCGAACACACACACACACACATACACACACACACACACACACACACACACACACACACACACACACACACACCAATGGACAAAAGGCTGTGGTGGTGAACAGAGCCAATGCATCTCCCATCAAACAGTAATGACTCAAAGATATGGGAATGATGACCTTAGTGTAATGAGGTGCTAGCAAACAGTGCATAAAAGTGATGAGTGTCCCGCACTCCCTGTATGTTGATCTCATTAAGAAAACAGCTAACATGTCTGAGTGCTTTCATGAGGGAATGATAAACACAGCTATTCTGTAGCTACATGCCCTTAATACATGTGGTAATTGGATTGAAAGTGTAGTGTATGGATTTTAGTGAGGTGTGTTAATTTATCTAAGGCTATACCAATGATGCCTGGACTCCACTAAGCCGGGGTGAGACAGGATATCTTTAGCTTTGCGACACTTCAATGACAAACTGCCTGTGAACAGAGCAATCAGAGCAAGACCTCCCAATTTCTTTCTCCCAAAAATGATATCCAAAGGTTGAACATGTGCAAAGATAAAATATCTCCCCTGGGAATCAATTAAGTGTTTTCTTAGCTTAAAATTGATGTTTGTTGAAAATGAAGTGTAAATATTTATAACACTGTACTGCAATTAAACATTAATTGACTAATTAGTAAAATGGATTGAATTAGCCACTGGGGAATATTAAATTACCATTAATGTCTTCTGAAATGTAGATGAGTGAATACACTTAATGCTGTAATAAAAATAATTCAGTGACAAACTGCTTCCTTGCTGTACCAGAGGGAATAACGTTATCAAAGAATCCCGGCCGTTGCCTGTTGGTGTTTGCGTAGAGCTCTATACGTAAAACAGCCATATCAATCTGTGCTGGGGTGTAGAGACCACGGCTTTTTAGGTGGCCTTTGTACTTCTCCACTTGGGTGGGGATGAGCAGGATGAACCGAGGCTCGAAGTAGCTGTTCTTCAGACTGAACACACCCTGTGGGGACAGACGAGCTGTTTGCTTTTCTGTAACAAAGCAGGTTTGATATTCTTTTTATTCCAACTTTAAATTTTAGTTTAATTGTATTATTCACAGTCACTCCTTGGGGGGTTACAGCTAAGTAGATTGTGGGTGGTTTGGTAATTAAAAGCACAAAAGTTGAAATTATTTCCCAGATGATTAGGTTTGCTGAAGATGGGGTTATCTTATGCTACTGGGTGAACCAATCAGTTCACCCAAATTACAATCATACCAACACATTTTCACATTTACTATAAATACAATAATTGTATGAACATGTATGTATGGTACATACTATATACATCCTATGTTGCTGTTAGACTGGCTTTATTGACCACATTCGTTATTAGTCAACTTGCTGAACTCTCATACATGAGTTTTGTATATGCATACCTCCAGCTCCATGTGCACACAGCAGGCCAGTCCTTCTCTGGCCACGTCCTCTATGGCATCTCTGGTCAGACCATAGCTGTGACCCCCATAAGGCATGGTCTGGATAAACTTACCCTGAAAGGGAATTTCCGGTTATGAGGGGAAAGAATGAGAGAGGTGTGTGCACCGCTTTATTGCCCTACATTCATCATGGTACAACGAATAGAAAAGTTATGAGCCACCTTTATCATCTAAAGTGGACATAATACTAGACCCACATACACAACTCCAGGGTGTTCTGTCAAGATTAACAACCTGAAGTCATTGGCCCACCTGTGAACTGAACTTTTTACCTTGTGGTCAGGGCAAAAAGATCCCTCTTTTGTTACCTTTCACACATGACCTCTGACCTTTTGTCTGCCAGCCTTTGGGGCAGTTTTTCTTGAACAGCATAGTTTATAACTCTCAACAAGATTATGAGCAAATCCAACAATTTTTGGTTTTTGGTTTGTGTTAGTTAAAGTGAATTCAGATATATAAATAAAATTGAAACTATTTGTTATGATTCTCAAGAAAAAGTTGTCCTGTGAATTCTATTACAGTGATTTAGTAGCTGTTTGTGCAAATTTAATTTTGGAGTGTTGTTTTTAAAGCGTTGAATTGTTTTCTATTGCTTTACTGAAGCCTATTTTTATACCACTGCTGTGGTTTGCTACATTAAAAACACAGCAACTGGAGAGCACAGACTTTGTAAAATCAACACTGAAACTGGCCTGTCAATTAAATGGCCACATGTGGAGCCAGTAAACAGTGTGCCAACAAGGGACTGGTAATCTAACTTGTCAAGGTTTACCCCAATAGAAATAGTTTCAAATCTGTCCTTTCTGCCTTTTAGAACTGCATACATTATGAAAGTTCACATTGTATCATAATAGTGCAGGAGAAACTCATTAACTGCGACACACTGCATTTTATATTTTGTTACTTTTTTCTCACAATTTATATAAGATACACTATGTGTCCTCTGAAGAGGAATGTAAGCTCCCTCGAACATTTTGTGTGTGTCCCTTAACCTTTCTAAGTAGGTCATTGAAAAGTATCTAAACACACAATTACAAACCTGTTTCTTGTGATTCCATATTACCAGACTGCTAGCTATTCAGATATAATTACACAGCAGGCCTACTTTTTGTTTACGGCACAACGAAGACTATAATAAGTACCAAGGACTGCTGATTGGGGTTAATTTTGTATAACAACAGCCCCAAGAAGTGGGTTCAAGAGGTTATGATTGCATAGTTACTGACGAACAAATCTGAGGGAAAAAGGTTTGAAGAAGAGGAGGGCAGCTGACACATGAAAGGTGAGTGCAAGAAGAATAAGAAGGGGAGGACAGGACAGCGATAAACCAAGTAGTTGGCAAGAGAAGAATGGAGGGTGAAGGTGAAGAATGGACAAAGAGGGAGGGACAGACTGTCTAGTTAACCTGATCCACTTCCTCTAATGGAGTAGACAAAAGGCATCAATACCAGCCTAGACCTTGCTGTAAAATTGACTTTGTGACCCCAACCTCTATCCATCATCCCCCGCCACTCTTACATAACATGCAGTTTGACAAGAGGGACGAGATGAAAAACAAATGTGTCCAAAATTCATGGAACCATTTTTCTAAAGCCCCAGGTAAAACTAATCATCTCATCTACTCAAATCATTATGGCCCGTGAGTGAAGAAACTTGTTGAAGCAGTTGTTCCATTTAATTATCTTGTGGGCAAGTACTGCTATGTATGAATGACTTATGAGAGTGTCCCTTAAGATTATTTTGAGTGCAGAACTCAAAATAACCTTGTCACCTTGTCAGTAACTTCTAGGGCCTGTGATGAGAAAACAGGAGCTTAATGTCAAGCTAACAAACCATGTGAATCATGTGCTGAAAGTCTTCCTCACTGACAAAATGGTAATCAATTCCATTCTCCTCTCCAAAGTAGGGCCCCCTGGTGGTGTGACAGGTTCTGTGGAAACATACACAAAGTAGAGAAACACTCATATCTTTCATTGTCATATCTAATCATATAATTTATGAGGTCTTAGTATGAGTAAATCCTAGACCTGCAACCACTAAAGAGGACCAGTGAGGGGCAAAACTTCAGAACAAGACCCCTGGACTTCTGGAATGCTCAAGACAGTAAAACAAACCACCAGCTGAAAACCAGGAATATGCCATTACTTTAAGATGGAGGTTTGATTCGTTTAACTCTGTATGTTTGCCCCTGCATTTAAAGGATGGCTGCAGAGTTTTAGAAGTATGTGATACACAAATGACATATGCACATTGGTTCCTTTACTTAACTTGTTATTTAAAGCATCCTGGCATATCTTGAAAAGCACTCCATAATCAAAATGTATTATCATTATTATTATTGAAAGAGTTTTTGGTTTCTTTAATCATTTCATCTCTCCATGCTGGCCATGAGGAGGTCCTGTAATATGAGACTTCAACAGTCTGAGTTTGACAAACTCACTGTGTATCTTCCAAAATAATGTAGTTGTTGTTGTAAGAAATTCCTTGTTTGTGTTTCTAGGAAAGAGCTTCCCTGCTGAGTTGTGGTGGAGGGATAAGCCCTGTTATTTACATTGCTGGGATACAGCACCGGCCATTAACATACAAGCGACAACCAGGACCAATATGAAGACCTGTTTTTTGGATACTTCTGAAGCAGCCGAAACACCATTATAGCTGTGGCTAAACTTAACTATGCGATTTGGTAAAGAACTTCTCTCAACTCCTTATTGTTCAACTGTGCAACAAAGAAATCACTTCAGGGTCAATATGGAAAGGAGTAATGATTACAGCAAACAATAACTCTCTCAATGTACATACGACATGTGAGTAATATATTGATGTGGAGTTGAAAAAATCCAAAGCAATCTTTAAGGTATTCAGGATTAGTTGATTCCTTTATTTCATTAGGTAATATGTATATTATATATTTGCTTATATTAACATTTAAAGTGTTGCTAGTACTTTAAATCCCACTGAGAATCAACACCCCAATTTGCAGATCTTTGCAGTTTTCAGCTCATTGTTTTACTTCACCAGACCTGACAGTACAGTCAATATAGTGGGCAGCTGTTTGACTTGCATGGCAGTGAGTAAACAATACAAAAAAGCAAACTGTATTACTTGTCATACCACTAATATCAATGTTAACATAACTTGTTTTAAAACCTCAAACAAACATAAAATAGCCAAGTAATTTCAAAGCCTAACATATGAGTTTATTCTACTGGATTTATTAATTTATAATTTAGTACCAGTGCATGTGGTAAAAGTATAATGTGCTATTAATTAACACTGTCTCTGAGGACTGGACATGTGAGTGATCATGTGTGTGCAAATACTCTGGGACTGACCCATATGCAAAGTATTCACTTAGCTCCTGACATAGTCTGTGGGCCAGCTCTCTCTTCCCACAGCCTTGAGGACCTGTCAGCACCAGCATAGGATAGGGAGAGTCTGCACTGGGCAAAGTACTGCTTGGAGAGACACACACACACACACACACACACACACACACACACACACACACACACACACACACACACACACACAGACACACACACACACACACAGACACACATGCACACAAACACAGATTCAAACTCAGTTACCTCCCTTACCAAGGATGAACAAGACTTACAGTACGTATGATAAACCATGAAGCCAGAGCACAAACTTCTCCGTTCTTGAAAGCTACTACTACAGTCAATATAAACAGGAACCTTGTGGGCAATATGGATGTGCTCTTTCTCGAAGCATAGAGGAGAATGTTAAATTGACTCTAGCTGCAGCATTTTATTTGCTGATGATGGATGTTTTCAAAAAAGTGCTGATGCATGAGCTAATTTTTTTTCTTTTAGAGAGAAGATAATATGAGCAATACAGGAACACTGCAGATAAAATCCTGCTGAATCCTGTTTGAAAACAACTTTGTGGTAGTTGTTTTTACAAGATATGTATGATTATGACTTATCATCCCATCTGGATCATATTCAAACCTTCACATTAAGAATGCACTTCTGAAATACTGCTTAGGCTTAGGCTCAAATTTTCCTATCTCCTTATGATTATGTTGTTTTATTATTTGTAGTATTATTTGTACCAACCTGTCATAGAGTATCTGAGGCTGCATCAGCTGATACACCAGGTGGGTCATGTGATTTCTGGCTGCCACCACATCCATAGGAGGATCATATTTGTTCACTGATGACACCTGGGATTTAAGGTTAGTAACCGTTATTTTAAGCTAGTCCACAAACAAGGAATATACATATACAATATACACCGCATTAAACCAGCTGCAATATTTCTAGTTTTAGAATGATTATGATGTTTATTCATACCTTCTCTTCAGGAGTGACTTTCTCTTGGTCCAGCACAGTAAGATGTTGAAGGAGGAAAACAACTGACAGTCTGTAGTCCTGTTGCTCCTACCAATCACATTCATATGGTACATTTTACACAAAAACATATGGTGGAGCCATAATGAAAGCACATACATTTTCTGTGATGTATCATCAAACTGAATACACTCAAGAAAGGCACCTGGGTAAAATACCACCAACTTTAAGAGGCAATATACAGATGGAAGTCATCATAGAAGTTCAAATGCATACAGGCAGGTACAGAATGCGTGACGGTAGATGCAGAAAAGTTGATCTCTGCCGTGCATGGTACTGCTCTCATGGTAGTAGTCTGTGTTCAGTACAGGTTTGGGTTACCTGCAAAGGGTTTCCCAGCAGATTGAGGTCCCTCAATAGGAGAAGATCATGAATGTGCTTGCACTCCTGAATTTCAGTAATCTGAAAAAAACAACATAAAATCATGCAGTGTAGTAGTTCATTTGTAGTTATTAAAATCATAAACTTGTTGAGGCTGAAGATTCATTCTCTAACTTGTCAACAACTATTTTTTCAAAGTGGAATTTTGTTGTTGTATAAGTGATTGCTGATATTGTTCCTCATGTGTGTCATTTACTGCTTGTATATTTGATGGTGCAGTTTAACTCATTCACCTAGACCAGAACTTCCAAACTAGCTAGTCTACAGGTAAACATGGCAGGGTGACATAAAATAGTGACAGGTTTTTTATGCTGAAACAGCTATGCATCCTATTGAGATATCTTCAAACAACACTAAATGCATACCTACTCACACATTGTGACAATATGTGCTTCAACATTTATATGAACTTCAAGTTGTAAAACTGAAAATTCCCTGTATCATAGTGCTCCTTTTTGTTAATTCATAGGGCAGGCTATTCCTATTTTGAGTAAATTTATGGTGCAAATATTCATTTGTTTTTGAACATTAATCTCATTAATTTATAGTTTAATCCCATGTGAGATTCAGCCTTAACTACTGCATTTCTGCCATTAACAAGTTTTTTCTCAAGTTTCTTTCAGATTAGTACCAGGTTTTTCTTGAGGTTGATGGAGCCCAGTTGGTGGAGGTTCTGGAGACCAGAAAGACTGGTGATGCGGTTCAGAGACAAGTCAAGAACCTGCAGACTCCTCAGATTCTCCAACCCTTCTATCCTCTCCAGCTGGTTCCCCCTCTAGACAGACAGAAAACAGGACAATTAGTGAGGCAAGTACATGATATTCATGCATACATAAGTGGCTTCCCACTACCACTTCTACTTTATATCCTCTCAATGATTCCCACTAATAAATATTTAGGACATGCCATGGTTGCTTTGCATGGTGCCTGAACTTTCTTTCCCCTCAGTACTGAGTTGAGTGGCAGGCCTGCCTCTCTCTGCTAAATCCTGATAGGTGAGGACTGACAGCCAAACAGCTGGCGAGGTGCTAGCGCAGCACGCTAACCAACTAAAGAACCAGACGTGGGAACTCCTCCCTTGTCAGGGTCCCCAGGCTGCCTCTCACTAAAGTTGTTATCTATCTGGCCACACCTCGCCCTGCTCTTGCCAAGTATGTTGCCTGGCAGAGGGCTGCTGTCAGTGGGGGTGGGTGACTGCGCTGGTCCCTTGAAGCTCTGGGTCGGTGCTGTGATGGGCTGGGAAACAGGTTGGCTGACAGGGCCGTGCTGTTTAGGGAGGCAGCATGTGAGAAAAGAGGTCAGGGATGGGATTAGATGGATGCTGGATGGACAAGGTATGTATGAGTGTGTGTGTGTCCTGAACTTGGTCCAGGCTCACTCAAACACCAGCAGCTGGTCCCAAAGCAAAGCTACAGACAGGGGCAAACACAGCCAGACCGATGGCTGCTGACAATGAGGAAACACTGATAAAGGACAGAACACGCATGTGCGCACACATGCACACACACACAAGCAAAGAGAGAGAGTGAGAGAGAGAGAGAGAAAGAGAGAGAGAGAGAAAAGACCTGCTGTTGGACCATATGTTGATTCTCAAACGGGGGGCCAGGGTTTTACTGAACGTGAAAATTCAGCCAAAAACAGAGACATAAAGAAAAGACAGAGGGGACAGAAAGGAGAGATGAACAGAACCAGGTGAAATCGAGTATACATGAGGTATAATACACACAACAAGGAAGTACAACTCCAAATTAGCGCGAACAGTGTTTGTGTATACAGTACACGAAGGGAAACAACCTCCTGTAAAACAATGCCATCCAAAGAAAAATTAAATTTCTGTTAAAATTGCATATATGTACTGTAAGTCTGTGCTTGTACATACTGTTCATATGAATGTTAATGTGTGAACATGCACCTGTTCATCATATTTCTGACTGTAACAGAGGAGAACCTACAAGGCAGAGATGTGTGAGCAGCAGACTGTCCAAACCACTGATCCTTGAGATCTTGTTGTTTGCCAGGCTGAGATGAGTGAGCTTGCAGCATTGCTCAAGACCAATGATCTCCCTGAAGCTGTTGTCTGAGACATGGCAATGTTAAGCGTAATATACAAGACAAAATGCATGTGAATAGAATGCGTTTGTTGACAGATATTATCATATATAGGCAAAGAAGAAGCTGAATGTAAATGTTGCTCAGTAAGGATACAGTCCAGATCCAGTTTACTAAGAGATGAATAGGCTGATAAATCCTTCATTTTTGTTATACGGTTATGGGAGAAATTGACCTCCTGAAAAAAAAGCAGCACACTATTAACAAAAGTCTTAAGTACATCTCACTAAAGAAATTATTTGGCTAAATCTATAGAGTATGTGAAAGAAATTTCAATTCAGTAAAGTTCACTGTCATTCAAGGGCAGTTAATGCCTTGTAAGCATATTCAAAGTGACTACAGATGGGCTATGGAAATCCAGGCCTATCTTGAGGGAATAGCACGAGAGAGTGAAGCCCAAGCCACCAATCAAATGTTGTCTTATCCTGTCAGCTCAAGGTCCCGCTTTACCTTTAGGTTCTTGGGTGGCTGGAATCCAAAGAAGTTAGAAATTTCATTGTGAGAAGCATCCAGGATGACGAGGTAGGGCATGTTGCTCACACAGGATAAATCTAGCAAATGGGAAAAGTTAAAGTAAACAACCACAGCGTAAATGCAGCAAGAGAAAGCAAAAAATATTAAAATGCAAATAAATCAGGTCTTATTATATCCTTTTGCAAAATAGTCCAACTCATATAAAAGTCTGTAGGAGTAAAGGAGAGTAAAGAGACGCTGGTAATAACTAAAAGTCACCTTTAATTTTGTTGTGTGGCACTTCCAGCTTTTGAAGATGGACATAATTGCACAAAACAGAGATGTCACAGAGATTGTGACTCTAGATAATAAAATAAAACATTGGTTAAACCAAATTTGTCTCAAAATGAAACTGCAAAGAGACACAATGTGAACGTCAGGAATTGCTTTGTGTTGGTAAATCAGATAATAAACACACTTGCAAGCCATATAATGACATTTACAAATGCTGTCTGTGTAGGCATGTGTCTTACAGGCAGAGACAGGTGGTGGTACAAGTGCTGCAGCCCAGTGCCAAAACGTCCAAGTTGGGTTACACAGGTGGAAACCAGCTCAGCAGTTAAAACACCATTCTTCTGTAGGCATACAAATGAAATGTACTATTTTATTAGAATCGTAATCGAAGTTTTGCATAGCATATAGCATGAGGCTACTATAAGTATCATCTAGAGCTCATAGCGTCCCCTAAAAGCACACATGCACATATTCATGCAGGACGCACAAGCACGCACAGAGAGATTATGCTTAAGGAGGCACACTTAAATTGATGGTAATGCGTCTATTACAAATTGCAAATAATCAACCATTTGACCTTGCTGTGTTGTTTTACTTCCCCAGACCTCTTGAACAAGGTTACCTGCTTTACCTGTTGCATAACGGAACAAATACGGAGGTTTATTCAAACTGCTTCACTGATATGCAGTCACTATGCCTTTTCGAACTTATTCAACTTTGGTACAATGACACATTAGCTTGCATTTTTTTTAAGTTGAAAACAATGAATGAAAGACACTGAAACAAAAAAGTTTAAGAATGACGTAATACAACACGAGCTTACACTGTTTTACCAGCTAAAATATCGTACTCCTTACCTCCATTTCTCTGCTTTCTTCTAGCTCACTGCAGCTGAAAGCCTCTGCTAAGGGAGCGTCAGCTAGGGACCCTTGGGGGCAGCAGCTAGGCGACGCTGAGGAAAACTGTTGACTCGTTGTTTCCTTCATTATTTCAAGAAGACAATTCGGCGACGGGGGACTAAAGACTGAATGATAAGCAGTAAATGTCAGGGATTTGTGATAAAAAAAAAGTCTAAATATCCGTGTTCAAGCTTGCTAACAAGTTAGCTTTCATATGAAGCGTCCACCGCTGTCGCTTAGCAACATGTGCGAGGTAAATGGAATTGTGGGTGGTGTAGTTTTACTGTGAGCATCTCGATATCTTAGTTTAAACTCCACCGGTATTTAAAGAGAAAGGGAAAACTTAAAACTCAGGAACGTGAGAAATATACAAATCCAAATCCTGGCATGGAGGTGGGTGTTAAAAGAGTTAATTCAGAAGGTCAGGAGGGAAAAACACCTCCACGATTCGTCGTACACCTTTGCTATGTGTTTGAATGGCAGTAGACAGAGCAGCAGGTTAATTGTCATTGAAACACCTGTGTAGATTTAGCTAAACCATAGGACACGTGGGTAACACATTAACAGCTCACATTAACCTTTTTAAAGCTTTACTTTGCATCCTCTAAAGAAAGAAAACGCATAAAACCTGGGTGACACAATTGGGGCACCTTTATTAAAGTTTACTAAAACCAAGCTGCGATTTTAACATCTTTCTATGCTTTCAATGATTTATCATAATCTTGTTTCCTATTTAATACCCAACATGACCACATACATGTGGGGGGTATTTTAACAGACACAGTCCAAGAGCAGATGGAAAATGAGAAGTTTGCATTTCAGTTAAAAAATTTAATTTTGAGAATGTAAGTGAATTTCAGTGGTGGGATGACCCTTTTGTTTGTATTTGAATTGTGCTTTACAGCTCCATGTCATTAGACTAAATAGATTTCGTAACCCAGAGATAGTTTGCAAATATCACTCTGTGCTAGAAAGACTGCATGCATGGACTTATGCCCACAACCACACAAGCCTTCAGATGGTATGTTGTCTGTATTTATTTTCCTAATTCCGGTGCGCCGCACTTAAACTTGTCATGTTTCAAACCATGTCATACTACACATCACACCTGTCAGGGCAAAGTACATCCTCAAGTGTTGGTTTTGGATTGGTCTCACTCATATGATACATGGTGGTAACATCTCTACAACATCTACTGCAGCAAGACAGTGATGGACTGTACTGTAATGTGTGGAAGAGGGTTACTGTGTGTATGAAGTGCTGTCAGATGTACTTCCCCCAGTGGAAAATGTGACTTTTTTGCAACCACACGAGGACAAAAAACAGTGTACAAAATACACAAGACAAGATTGGGATTGGATAGTTTATTTTTTCAGTATATTAGTGTATGCACTGGCAGATCATGTGTGCTTAATTTAGAGTAGACAAACATTTCAGAGCATTTATGAGATGACATTTAACAACCAGGGGAACAAGAAAGATGTTTAAACTTGTTCAAGACTAACACAGTTTGATGTATAGAATTTCATACAGTCTTACCTGAAACATAACATTAGTCTCATAGAACAGATGTGCAAAATAAAGGTCCATAGGAAAGAAAAAGAAACATGAAATTGAACCTTTATTACATTTTACTTATTTAACTCATGAATAAAAAGCATGAATAGCAGGAGTGGTTCTCACTCACTCTACATATATGGAGTATGGCCAGTACATAAGCCTTCTGGACTTTTGTGGTATGTGTGTGATAATTGTATAGTAGTATCTGTGTGTGACATGATACACTCAGTTAACATTGTATTAAAGTTCCCCATGTATAACATTTCAAAAGTAGCTCTGCAGTGAATGGCTAAATGAGCAGATTTTAGATTTCACAGTGGTCTAGTGGTAGACAAACCCCTTAGCAGCTCCACTGTTGTTTCCCCATCAATCCCAGCCTATGTGTCATTATGATGGATTGCTCTGTGGGCTTCAGGGCCCACTGTATTGACAAGGCTCCCATTCCCCTCTCCTCCTCTCGTTAAGTACTTCTCTCCCAAATTAATGAACTAAAAACAGGGAGGGTTGCAGGGAGGGGAATGATTTGTGATGGTCTCTGGAGTTCATGTGTTTAGTTCATTTTAAATGACTGAAGCATATGTAGTGGGGATGACAAAATAAAGATTCAAAATTGCATTGTTTAAATTTATAGAGCTAGGAAGACTGATGAAATGTATTCCCACACACATGCCTTAATTTAAAAAGTGCAAGTCATTCCATTGTGGTTTGCTGGACTAGAAATATTGCATTTGAAATAAACCTTGTCCCCATTTTATGAACGGATGAATATGCAGTCAGCCAAAATATCTTCATTACTAGGTTTGTCTCTTCTGTCCAATTTGTAAGAAATGTTAAATGACTAACAACTTTCCATACTAGCCGCAAAAGTTTACAAACCATGAGAAAAAAGACAGATAAACAGATTTTTAACAGCCATAGATATGATACAATTCTCAGCGAGGGAATTCTTCGGGGACCAACCCAAATTGGCAGCAGGCGGAAGATGTGGCCTCATTCAGACAGTCTAATCTGGCATCTGTTATTGCAGACAGAATCAGTGGGCCCATGGGGCTGCCAGGAGAGGAGAGATAGAGGTGTAATTGAGAGCAGCAGTTTAGATCTAATAGGAAAATGAGATGAGATTGGGCCTAAGTTCGGGTGAGTGTCCAAGACAATCGCCTTTTATCCGGAGCTGGAGTCATGGTTAGTGGGGGACTGTTAAAGTCGCGCGTACTACATTTGGGTCTTTTAAAAAGTGGAAATTGACTATATAGGTTACCTTATGGCACAGACACAGAGGGAGCTAGTTTGTGTTTGTGTTAGTTGTCACCTCACTTCCCAATTAGAGTGAGTCACTGCTACATAGACCCACTGTATGATTCATCAGTCAAGATGACACAACAGATTTCACACAAATTATGATGTAAAGGTGTATGTCTAAAGAAAACATGTATTTCAGTGTTTTCTAACCAAATTCTCAAATATCCTCTGTCCTGTGAGTTTTTCCCCATCATTCCTTACTCCTGTATACATGACCAAATTAAAGTCCAGATGTCTGTGCTAGACAGATTTGAAGGATTTGAAGAAGAAAACATTGAACACAGGTTATTTGAAGGGTTAATGCACTGTTATTGTCTCTCATTGGCCATCTTTCTCTGAATTCCGG
Source organism: Seriola lalandi dorsalis (assembly GCF_002814215.2). NCBI lineage: Eukaryota > Metazoa > Chordata > Actinopteri > Carangiformes > Carangidae > Seriola > Seriola lalandi. Next base: position 557,408 of record NW_019525441.1, on the reverse strand, counting down.
GCAACTGAACCCCTCCCTCTGAACCCTGTCCTGACCTGTTACACTGTGGTGATCTTCTTGTCCTTGGTGGCCTGTTTGATGGCGGCCTGTTCACAGATGATCTCCTTCAGCCGCTGCAGCCGAGTGTTTTGAGTGCTCAGGTCCCCTACGCCTGTCTGGCTGCGATGCAGTAAGGACAGGGCGTTGATGTACTCCAGCTCCGTGTAGCGAACACCCTGGTCCACCACCAGGTTCAGCAGCTCATCTGCAGTGTTGTACAGCATCTCATAGTACTGCCTGAAAGGAGGGATAGGAAGAATGAAGAGAGAGAGAGAAAATGACAAGAGGTTATGCATAAAGTAAATCAGCGGAGAAAGAGAGAAAAGGATAGACAACAGAGGGGGAAGCAGGGGAAAGAAAGAAAAAAGTACACTTTATATTCCTCTGTTTTGCATTATTCCAGTGCACAATCAAAACAAGCCACAACAACAAAGGGAAACACAAAAGTCAAACTAACTGCTGTTGCTGTCAAGCTTAATTTTCTCAAAAAGGACTTCAAGGACCTCACCCCGCCACCGCCGCCGGGAGCTGACGGTAGAGGGAAAACATTCACTGGCTACAAACCACTGAGACTGTTTTAATGAGACACTGTTGACAGAGCCCAAAGAAGGGAGAGGTGTGTAAAATTAAGAGGTCTTTAACCAGGACCTAATGCAACAATGGGCCATTTGACAAAAGACCGTGAAGTACATACTGATAAAGGAGGAGCACAAAGGAGAGTGAGTATTGTTGAACTACACACATTCCTCCTGCTGACTAACACATAAGACATAAAGGTCAGACATGCCAGACTTAAGAGAGGAGAGACTGTGACTGTATTTGATTTTTAGAAACCGAATATTTAGAGGTGAACCTCCTGTGTATGTGAGCATAGGCTGTATAACTCCTTGGCATCAACTCACTAAGGAGAACACAATATTTGGCCATAAATATGGATTTTAGGAGGGGGGTAACTTTTCATAAACACAATTTACACATGCCTGTGCAGAAAAGAGGAGAGGCTGAAAGGAAGGTAATGCACAGGAGTGTTGGGATTCAGTGCTGACCATTATTCTTTGCTTGGGGGCAAAACAGGTCAAATACCTTAGAGAGTGCATGTGTGCTATGCTCTCAAATACACACCAAAATGCAGGCACTCATTAGAATAGACTTCACCACTATCTGCCCCAGGCTGTGGGAAAAATCCTGTTCTCTAAAGACACACCATGTTACACTCACGTACAGTAGTTGTAGATACAGTCAGAACAAGAGGGCAGCAGGGGATGTATGTCACATACTGTTTCAAGACATTTATGTTTAACATTAGCAAATGAATTCATTAAAGAATAAGAAGAACAATAAATAGAAAACCTAAAGGACCATCCTAGTGTTTGTTTACAATTTTTGTTCCTGAGACAAATCATGTGTTATTTAGTTCAAACAACTTCAGCAACTCTGGTTCTTTTTGTCAAATCACAATGTTTTTTTTCCCCCACATATTTTCTGACCATGCTTGAATCATGCTGTACAGATGCTTAGATATGTAGATGTATTTTTCCTGCCGTCATAAACAGCTATTGGTTACCATTAATTTCTGTACAATATGAAAATCAATGAAGTGACTCTGGAAAGATGCTTGATTTGTGTAATTCATCACAGTGAATTGATGGTAATATTTATTGAAATGGATAGAAACCAATGAAGACCTGGAATGGCTCCCTATGTAACAAGGGAAGGAACTGAATATATTTGTTCTTCTTCAGCTCTACTTTTTTACCTTGCAGGCAAAGGAAGCTTCCTTTCCAAGCATAAACTGGCCACCTTGGACAAGGGCAGAGGCCATTCACTCAGCAGCAGTGGCTCCTGCTGCTTTGTGAGGGCAGCAGTTCAGCGAGGAGAGATAATTGTAGCACTGACATTGTTAGGCTGAAGAAAAAAGCCTTGGAGGTGCTGTGACTGAGAAAAAAAGTTAGTCCACCTGTTTTCAATTTTTTCTTTGTGTGACAGCTGAGAAAGAGACATCCATTAAAGAATCCAGAGAGAGAGAGAGAGAGAGAGAGAGAGAGTGTTAAGCTCTCTGCTGTGCCAGAGGATGTTGAAAGTAAACGGATTCAAATATGTCTGGTATGGCGCAGTAAAAAGACACTTTGGTAAGAAAAGATATTTTTATCTCATTTGTTTAGGTCCACCACCCAACCACCCATCCAAGACCCATTCCCTTCTTGAGATGATCATTGTCGATGCTAACGAGGCCTTAATGAGCACTCAGGGAGCTTCTGTTCCAAGGTGTTTTATGTGCTGTCATTCTGGAGGTTCAACAATGGAGAAAGACCTGGAAAGAGTAATGAAGGGGTAGAATATATGCGATGGAGATAGAGTGACAGAAATAGAGAAGGGAAGACTGATGACAAAAGAGAAGAGTGAGGAATGGAGGTGTATAATATCTGTTTTTTGGCCCTTCCCCTGACAAGTAATGCCCTTGGTCATCAGAGCATTTGCATTCCGCTCATCCTGCTCTCAATTTCTCTCCAAGGTCTTGTTCATTTTTCCATCCCTGAGCTCATTTCATGAAAAAGCTTGTCAATATTGATGAGGGTCACATTGGTTTACTCCTTAACTGCAGGGGGGGAGAGAGACAGAAGAGAGGCAAAAAAGCGGGAAAAAATCTGGGTCCCACTTGTGGTTTTATCTCACAATGAAATGCACCATGTATTTGTGTTTGTCTTTCTAGCTGATAAATGTCTGAATGTGAGTGCCTTTGAACGTGTTTCTGCTTTGTATGTTGTTTAAGTGTGGTGAATTTACCTCAGAAACACAGCAAAAAACCAGCTCCAAAGAATTACCGTTTCATTCCCTAGACCCTGATTGACTGCACGCTTGAGGCAAATCACCTTGTCATATGATCTAATGGGAAAAATACATATAACAACAAAAATCACGCATTTCTTTTGTTGAGGAAAGGAGCTTTGAACAGAAGGCTTCCCTCTTTCAAATACCCATCCTCAGTTCTCAATGGGAAGCAATTCAGAGGAAAGGAACTGTCGATTTTGAACAGAGCAATAAACAAGAGTAGAAATTGTACCTGACTACCTCATTCTAACTATCTCAACGGGCATAATGATTGCAAATCTCTGTGTGGATTATGTGTGTAAAGTATTTGTGTATATAATTTAGTTTTTTTTTTCTTCTTTTTTTTACTATTCTTCAGTTACATGTATGGTATGTGTCAAAAAATATGCAGGTTCGGTTGATTAGAGTGGTTGTGAGTGTGTCTGTGTAAGCAAATTGTGCAGGATGCTTCGGCCCGTCGCCCAGTGTGAGCTGGGACAGGGTGTGGCTAAAATGATGGATATAAATTCAAAACCGAAAAACTGTTATCAGCAAGAACTATCTCTGAGTTCTCGTTGTTGATTTTGTGTAGGCTGGTTAACTGAGAAGTTTTTAGGCTCAGCTCCCTCTTTCAATTAATAAAAGCCTTCTGGTAGGCTGGTAAGTTATACACACAGTGGGAAATGCCTCCTGAAAACTAAAATTATAACTGTGACCACTTTGACAGAGACTGAGTGACATTTTCCTCCAGTCTAAAGAACAATTTGTCTGATAAAGTAGTAAAAGTAGCTGGAAAGCTTCGGAACCCATCTGTTGATGCAGCAGCCAGCAGGAGAAAATTAAAAAATACCTCATCAGCGCTATAAAACATGGCTTAACTACAGTATAATAGCAACTATAATTTACTTGGCAATGATGCATTTAGGAAAAATCCCACGCAGGATTTGTTAAAGGCAGATTGACTGATGCTCATGTATAACTCATGACAGTTGTCCTTTCTATAGTGTCTAATATTAAAGCAGAAAAGCTGCATCCACAGGAAGACAGTGTGCTAGACTGTCAGGCGGTTGTTAGTGTGTGTGTGTGTTTGTGTGTTCATGTCTGAGTCATGAGAACAGCTGGCAATCTCGCCTCTGTTTAGCTCAAAAGGGAGGGAGCTGGTTTAGAAAGAGAAAGTGTAAGGTGTGTTTAGTGTAACTGTGTGTGTGTGTGTGTGTGTGTGTGTGTGTGTGTGTGCCTGATTGATGTATGTTAGTGTGTACTGAAAACACTTACAGCTCATTACACAAGCAGTTGGAAAGCCATTTACCAAACTGGGTAAGGGCTGTTAATAAGATTAAAATCTCTCGGCAGCCCACCATCAAGAAAGAACCCCTAGTGACACACAACCTAACACACAAAAACACACACAAACACTTCTTCATGTGTTAGAATAAGTTAATGAAACCAGCATTCTTTTTTTTTTCTTGCAATACTTAAGCGAATTGTTGTTTTGATTGCCCTGTCCCTTAAGTCTTTCTCTATTTATGGCTCTCAGCTTCCTTCTGTCTCCCTCCCTCTGCACACACGCACACACACACTAATTTTACCAATTTCCACCTGCTTCCTGCTTCCAGAAGTCTCGTCTATAACAGCAGTGCTTTAGTAATCAGCTTGTGACTGTGTATGGTATGTGTGCGTCAGCATGCCTCCATGGTGCGCTTTCTATTAAATTTTAATTAGCCGCCCCCTTCCTTTCCTCGAATACAAAGAATATTAAGTAAATTTATGATGCGTGGATGCAGCAGAGGACAGACAGATATGTATGTCAATGGTACAAGAGTGAGAGAGGATGAGGAGGAAAAGAGGGGGGGCGGGGGAAAAAGACGAAGACACAAAGAGAGAAGAAAAGCGAGAGAAAGACAAGAATCAGCACAATTAATTTCCCCTCATTTCCACTGTGTACAATATTAAGGCCATTACAGGCTGCTGCTGTCAGCGCATTTGGAACAACGCATTAGTTTGTGGGGGGAGAGGAGAGATGAGGAAGGAAGAGCGGGAGAGGGGATGGGGGAGTCTGTGGATGACCCCCTCATCAACTAGGACTGAGGCTTGTGTTACTGACACCAACAACAGGGCAACATGCCTCCTGCTCTCTCCTTTTTTGTCTCAGTCTCATTGGTGTCAACACTGATATCAACTGCACATTTTAAGGGTGGATGTGAGGTCACTGATAAAAAGCTTGGTAAGGGGCTGTATGGCATAAAGTTAAAGACAACTGTCTGTTGGTGCTCACCCTTTTTGTGATCCCTAATTCTAAATGTTAATATAGGCAATCACATGATATAGGTGATTGGCAGTTTATGTCAGATGACGTAGCAACCATAAAATAGTGATTTGACTGATGTCTCAACTGTCAGGATAAAAGATAGGATTTATGACCAACAATTAAACATTTAATATTTTTCATGGTGCCTCTCAAGATGAAGCATTCAGGTGTGGGACATCTTTCTTCCCCTCTCCATGAAAAGCTGTAAGCCCAGTAGCTTTCACTGTACAGTCTGATTTGATTTGGCTTTGGTTTACATTTCTTTGAGCTTTGTTTACAGCGGATAATCTTTCCGCAACTGCTCCCACAGCTGCTGTACATCCAGAATGCACATCGCATTACCTTGACCACCAGCGGCCATGAACTGTCGTGACCAGCCTTGGCTGCAGGATAACTGCATATTTAACAGGGTTTTACATATGGAAATGTAATGAATGAAGATGCATCAATGTAGGAAAATAATTGAGGTAATTTTTGCAGCATCCTTGGCCTGTACTCGACCTGAAAATGTTAGTATGGATGCATGTCTCACATATAAATTGTGTTTTTGTTTTATGTGGATTCAGTTTCAGTCTCTACATCCTTCTGCCGCTTTCAATCTTCCCTTAAAGTCTTTCTCCATCCCTTCTTTCTGCCTCTCTCTCCCTCCAGAGCAGTGCATTTGTCTCTCCTCTGGTAATGAGGAAAGCTCTGCAGAGACTCTGAGACCGAAGCTTCATCAGCAAAGACCAGTCCCATCATGCTGCGCCATGCACAACAAACACACACATACACACACTCGCACTGGCTTGATCAGCAAAGCCCGGCGTCATCATGATGTGAGGTGCACATACATAAACACATACACGCACAGACAGGCTTCATCAGCAAAGACCAGTCTCATCATACTGCATCTTACACATGCATGCCCAGAAAACAGGAGCAGAGGAAAGGGAAGGGAGGGGCTGAAAGAAGAAGAGAATAGAGAGAATAACAGTTTAACATGTGGTTGGACGGTACCAAAAGAAAAAAAAAAAAAAAAAAAGACAGGCAAGAGAAAAATGAAGAAAAAGGGACAGAGAGGAGGAAGCGAGAGATAAAGAGAGAGACACAAGGTGACAGGAAGGGAGACAGAAGCCGGGCGAAGTGACAGTGTACTGAAGCCAGGCCTAAATACAAACAGTTTTATCTGTTGACACCCACTACCTCCTGACACGGCCGTCAACTGTACTTATTACAACATTCTCTGTAGACACACCAGCCTGTCACCTCGACACACACACTGGGGTTTAGACACACACACACAAAAACGAAGAGAGTTTTTTTTTTTTTTTTTTTTTGCCTATGTGCACACAGCCGATCTTAGAGACACGCAGAGGTTGGGGTAGCACACTCTAGGACAATACGCAGTACACAAGAATGTTATACAATTCACACATGCACACCCGCACGCTGTAGTAATTTCCAGTAGCAGACAGGTGGGTGCGACGGGCTGAACTCTGGGGCATCTCTACAGTGAGCCTGTCAGACTGGTGTTTAGCCTAGCTACAGGCTAAGGGGCTTGCAAGTTTGCTAGGGATGTTATGACAGCCCTGCAACCTGCCTACACGGGTCAGCGGGCAGCTCAGAGCTCCACCGTATGTGTGTTTGTGTTATTCAGTGTGTGTCTGGAAAAACAATCCTTTAATGCTGCTGCGTCAGACGTTGAAACAGGTACACATTTATTTATGTTTACCTTAGCTGTAGGACACAGGCAAAAGGTGTGTAATGGTGTGCTGCAGTAAAAAAAAGAATATTCTAATTGAGTGGTAATATTAAGCTTGAATCCACCTGGATTTCAATGAAGTCAAACAAAAGTTTTCTAATGACCCTATGCTTTGTCAATCAGTGCTGAAACTATTAGTTGATCAACAGAGAACAATTTTGCATCAGGGACTAATGCAGGACAGAATGCATCTTGGTAAAAGGAAGAAAAGCAAAAAGTTGAATAGAGCTGCAACATTAAAAGAATTGACTTTTACTTTTTTAAACTTAGGTTGTATGGTCACTTGCTAAGCTGCACCACAAACAACATGTGCTTCAACTTCAAATCTCGGTGATAGGTAATTATTTTGGATCTCCGTTTAAGGTTATTAAATCTGTTGCCAAGCAAAGTCCAACATTTCTCTGTGGGACAGAGTGGACTGTTGCCATGCAACACTACATTTTTGAAAGTTTCGTTGTTCTGTTTTGGTGGGAACTAATGTGGACTCTAGTCTTTTCAAGGTAAAAGCCTCACAAACAACCTCATCTGTTTATCTTATCTGTGCTTCTGTCAGGAAACCAGAAATCGGCATAAAGAGGAAGAGAGAGAGAGAGGGATAGAGAGAGAGAGAGAGAGAGAGAGAGAGAGGTGGACACAGGACAGTGAGAGGTGATCAATGGAGTGACAAGGCTGAAGGTGCAGTCAAAACACACAGGCGCACGCGTCTGCACGCGTGCACACACACACACACAAATGTGACATTGCAGTGACATTGCAGTAACACACAGGTCTGCAGAATAGGGCTGAGCCCCTGAACTGTTTCTGAGCAGATGGTCTGTGTGTGTCCACTTGTGTGCCAGTGTTTAGGTGTGGGTGTGTGTGTTTGACCCTGACCCACGCGCTGCCAAACCTCTGACTGAGAGACAAGTGACAACCATAAGACCTTGCCTTACAAACACACATACTCACACATATTTGAGTTTTAACACCTTGTGTAACATTAACAATTCACATACTGTATATAGACATGGACTCAGCCACAAGGTGGCACTGTTTCCCCATGCTTCTTCCCAGTCTTTGAGAGAGAGGAATGAGAGTGTGTGTGCGTGTGAGAGACTGTGTGTGTCTTCATGAGTTCTGCAGTGCTGGTTACTGGGCCTCTCCTTAGTTTTAACTCAGATCAATGGTTATTACTGTGCCCTTGTCCAGGTCTCTCTCGGCCTCTCTTTCCCATACAAGCATGTACATGCACACACACGAGCAGACACACACACACGCAAGCATGCACGCACATGCGCGCACGCACGCGCGCGCACACACGCGCGCGCACACACACACGCACACACAGAGAGAGAGATAGAGAGAGAGAGAGAGAGAGAGAAAAACATAAATGTACATGGGTAAACAAACAAGCATCTGTTGCCTTTCTCCAAAGCAAAGCACGCTTCCTGCTGTGATCACTTCCTTTCTTCATTTCACTCTTGTTTCTCCAGAGGTGGTAATAAAACACTGATGAATATTCTGCTTTTAGTTACACTCTTTTTCCCTGCTGATTCTGATCAGCCAATGTTAGTTTTCCTTACAATAAAACTGTTACATGTTTTAAATTGCTACGTATAATAGAACAATATATTTCTTCTAGATGTTTCTTTTTTTAAAAATTCTCAATTCAATAAGGTCATGTAACGTCAGCATGAATAAGCACAAAGTGTAAAGTGTAAGCCTACACACGTGATGCACATAACATGCTGAATACAGTTTGTGTTGTACAATTGTACAGACATGTTAATATATATGTAGGGTATATTTATGCCAACCAATGTTAGAAATGATTGCATAACAAAGTGTACATCTTAAGAATAAGACCTCACCTGGAATTAACCATTGTTCAGAAGTTTGGAAATATTACATGTGGCTTTTTCGTAAGCCTTTTAACTTACTTTACTTATTCCCATCACCACACTTTCTCCTACAAACCGTATGGTCAGTTGCACTAGCAGGTGTGAGGAATGTAGCATATTTTATGAATATTCATGTCCTAGACATAAATATGGTGATTTCAGAATGCTGATTGGCTTGGCTGAGTGTCTGTGCATGGGTGAAAACAAGGAATACATATTACATGTGTGTGTGTGTGTGTGTGTGTGTGTGTGTGTGTGTGTGTGTGTGTGTGTTTGTGTGTGTGTTTGCAAGAGTTGGTGTGTCTTGGAGCCGGAGGCCGGCCAATCCAAAAAGCCATGAATGTGTAAACAATGTACTCTGCAATTCCCAATCAACACCTCCACACCACCCACGCGTCGTAATCAGAGAGAGTGGGAGACAGAGAGAAAAGACAGAAAAGCCATCACTGGCATTTCTCCATAATCAAAGTTGACAGAGGGTAGAAATAATATACTAATCAATGGTCCTCCATATCCAGTACAGTTCAGGTCATTTCAGTTTAATTCTTTGTTTCTTTTCCTCCAGGGGAAACTTGCCTACTTGGCAGTACCAGTATATTACAAAAAATAGCCATGTCCAAACATGGCCAGCACATAGAAACCCATCGACTCAAACATATGACGCACTCACAAAGATGCCAAGAGCTGTGAAAAGAAGCTAATTAACCCTACTACACAACATGACAACAGGGCAGACATGGGTGGACACATTTAACAACAACAAATATCAGATGCAGAAAGACTGAGGAGGGTAGAAAAGATGCTTTTTAATTGATTGTTGAGGTTCTGCCTTTAAAATTAATATATGTTAATATAAAACAAGGAAGGATCACTGTTTGATGAATAAACTTTTCTTATTGCTCTTAAAACACAAATGTTGCCTTTCCGGAGGTTGTCAAAGTCAAAACCTACTGCAGGTCACAAGAGAATCTGTCAAGTTTTTAGAACAATTAAAAGTGTAAATTAATTTTTCTAAAAAAGCAAGTGTACTGCCACTTCTGCCTCCTTTAATCGAGCTGCTAAAGTTTTATCTTTCCTCTCATACTTTCCTCATTTCATCCACCTCCCTTTACGTTTCTTGCTTTCATCTCTTACGCCGCTGTATGCTATCTTCTATCCATGCCACCTTCTCCAAGTCCATTCTGTGCCTTTCCTTAGAAAGACGTCTTTTCTATGACTTCCTTTCACTTATTTTTTCAATTTTCCACCCCCCCAAGCCCTCCCTTCTCTCTCCATCTTTTCCATCACCCTTCCTCACACATAGTCTATCCTGTCAAGGACACAAGCTTCTGAAAGAGGAATAAAAAAAAAAAATCATATGAATACTATGAATCACCCTTTTCTTTCTGTCTTCTTCTCTCTTCCAAACCTCCTGCTCTCTCCCTCTCTTCCTATCTCCCTCCATCTTGTTCACAAAGATATCTGAGCCCTGATTTCCCCCATGGATGTCACTGTTGGACAGCACAGGGCAACAGCAGGTAGACTCACAAAATATAAATGTATGAATAAGAAATAAACACCAACAGCCGCCCGCACACGGACACACAGTGTGGTTGACAATCTGTTTGACCATCTGTCTGCCTCGTGCATTGACATAGTTGATGTCTGAACTTGAGGACATTGTGTAGGTCCGTGTCTGTCTATGCAGTTGTGTAGTAGTGTTCGTGGTGGTTGAAGTGAAAAACTGAATATTAATCAGTAAATGTAGTTCATTTCTTATTTGATGGCTTCATAATACAGTTCATTTTATTATATGATGTAAAAATTTGAAATATTACACTCACTATCTCACTTAGGTCTTACAATTTTGTTATAGATTGTTATACGTTAATATTTATATTTCTAATATTGATACTAAAGGCTTGATCACCATGACAGCAGCAAAACTCAAGGGGAGAAAAGTAAGCAAGTACCCATAAAGTATTAGAAAGAAAATAGCATGACACTGGCAGTACAAAATATCTGCTGCCTTCTAATTTCATCCAAGGCTATCACTGGGAGTGTATATACACAGTGGTACCAAGGGTTTCTGGTTGAAGTGTATTCTTCATGTGAGCCTGGAAACTGAACAAGGACTGAACAAAAACTGCTCCAGGTGAGCAGCATTTCTGGCTAATCCTGTGAAACTGTGAAAAAGACTCTGACCTGGCGAAGTCGAGGTCGGCCTCCCTGGACATGGTGATGTTGGTGAGGTTCTGCTGGAGAACAAAGATGTTCCTGCACATCTTCTTGATACCAGACTCACTAATCCTCTTAAAGTACTGGGCCCCATTGATTAGAATGCAGGAGATCAGATGACCTAGACCTGGTGGGGGAGAAGAGATGAAAGGGAAGAAGAGAAAGAGAAAATAATGATTGTCAGATGAGCACAAATAATCAACAGAGAAAGGCATAAATACAGCAGAGATGAATAGAAGGATGAAGGAAACTTGCAAATCTACATGACAAAAACAAACTGCTTTAAAAAGGCAGGTTAATCATATTTCTCAGGCAGCTGTTTATCCTTCACCCCGGGTCGGTGCTGACCTTCAAAAATATACTGGAATTTGTGCTGCTGCAGAGCAGCCCCCATGGCCTCTTCTATTGCTGAGATATCCTTGTTCAGTTTGACCACCAGTGGGTCGTAGTCCATGCTCTCCACATTAGCCACAATCGCGTAATTTCCTTGCTTGGTGAGGGGGATCAGGTAATGGAAACAATGCACCCTAGATTGAAACAGAGGAAGACAGCAAAGCAAGGTAAAGAAAAGAGAAAGTTGCTTGAAAAAATCTAAATATCTAATTTTGTTCTCTATCCATTTCAGGTGTTATCATTGAATGTAAACCTGTTAATCTTTCTATAATGCCCAATAGCATACCCAAACTTCTCTCACAGTTAACTGTGGATATGTTGAAAAAACATGATGTGTGCTGAGTTTCAAAATAAACAAAATAGCCTCATATAAAGAAGTATGTATGAGGTACATGATTATCTGCCTTAGAGTACAACATGTTTAGGAGTTACACTTTAGTTGGCACTGGGTGTTCACACTACTCTAACACCTATAATTACTACGCAGGTCATTATGTTTAGAGTACTTATAATGCATCCACTTATTCAGCAACAGGACATAAATCTGATTAGTTAAGGGCAACCTGTAGAGCGCAATGCTAAATATGCTGTACAACTCTGAGGAATGTATGAAGAGGATTGCAGGTCTAATAAATTTACAACCTGCTACCTATAAAAAAGCTTCACTTCAGGTGTTGTATTGAAATGCCACAGCCTGAGGATGTCTTTGAGTCCCCTTCACTTTACACATTCATCATGTTGATGAGCTTGATGAAGATGGGGTACACACACTGATCTGTGAAAGTAACCAGAGCAACTCCAGTGCAGTAATTATAGGTTTAGAATGTGGCTGAAGGGTTTTTGTTGACTGGTAAAATTACACACAGCCATCCATATCAGAAAATGCCAAACAACATTTAATTTCTTGATCACTGTTGTGTAGCATTTCTCTTTTAGACTCTAAAAGAAAATAACGACAATTTGGAGAAGCAAAAAAAAATTGACCACTTGTTTGTCTATATCAATATTTTACGCCAATGGTGACATACTGTACATCTTTAATACTACTTTTAGGACTGTAATGGGTAGAGGGGATGAATTCTAACCTATCCTATAGCAATATGCTTCTTCTTTCTGTTCATTCAAACAAGTACATCTTGGTCTGAGGACCTTTACGTCCATAGATGGCTCATTATTGTCTAGACTTGAGGAGTCAATACTTTCACAAGGCCATAATCACAGTGCTCTGAGCAGAAAGGTATAAGATGATATGGGTGAATGTCTATTCCCCTTAAGGAAAAGCCAACGACTACACCACATTTTCAATGCCTCCATCTCACTTCCTGCTCTCTCTATTCAATCATTTCTCTCACTTAGATACTGTATCTCCCTTCTTTTAACCCCCACCGCCACTTTAACCTCCGCACTTATCTCTCTCCCATCTCTTCCACCCTCCCCTCCCGCTTTCTTCCTCATGGCTTCATTTAGCTGGTAGCACTATCAGGGGAAATTCGCTAGATGGGGAGAGTCAATGGAGTGTAGCATATAGCTAGACATCAGCCTCAGGGAGGGTTTTCTACTGAAATCATAAACAATATTGCATAAGCTACACAACAGTCTGTGAGGAAATAGAAGTACATGGAGGGATAGAAAAAAGGGGAGATGGATGATGGAGGACTATTAGTGGTTGTGGAGGGAGAAAGTATATGGTGTGGTAAATTAACTTAGATATTGATACTGAAAAGAAAATATTCAAAAGATACTAAAAAATCCTTTGCGCATTCAGGAAATGCGTGTGTGTCTCTTATAATGTTTGGCCATATGACTCCATAACACGTCCTCTGAGCTTGTTTGGCATGATCACGGTACTGAGTAGATTGCTTTTTGTTCAGGTGAGGCCTGAGAATCTGAAGCTGTGTCTAAGATGAATCTAACAATATGAAACGCCTTCTGAATGTTTATATTGCTCTTTATATTCCTCTCTGAAGTGTGAGTGAGTTTCTCCTTCCTACCTGACCTCCAGGTGTAATACCAGGAGACAGCGGTCAGCAATGTCCTGAAAGCTCCTGGACAGGTCACTCAGGGTCTGGAGAATCTGCTCCCTGCTGCGTTCACTCTCACCAATCACCTGACTGTCTGCTGAGCATGGAGACACATCTGAATGGACAGAACAGAAATGAAAACGTACACAGACACTATTAACACATACACTTATACCAAAAAAGAGCAGTAGTATTGAGTAAAGTAGAGTGATCAACATTTAACTAGAAGGTTCAGGACCGAGTTTCAATGTCCAGATGCTATTGAAGTGTCCTTGAAGGAACTGCTAGAGTAGTTGACCCTGACCTCTGACACCCCACATACTATACTATTATACTAATGTTATTACTGTAACTTGTCTATGCACACACACATTGTACTGTACCTCATGGCAATACACACAAACACTTTAATACTGACACAATAAGGTATTACAAATGACACCTGCTCATAAGGTATACACAAAAGAAAGCCACTTCACACACTTCCTGAGTCCTTCAGCATGTTCTTGTACTTTCTTCTCAACACTTGTGCTGAGACAGCAGGAGCATGTGTCAGTGCACTGCATTGTAAACCATACAAAAGACCTGTGTGTGTGTGTGTGTGTGTGTGTGTGTGTGTGTGTGTGTGTGTGTGTGTGTGTGTGTACAAAGAGTGACTGTTGAGCAGGAGAATGCAGGGGTCCACGATCGATGTGCTGCAGTCAAAGCCAGCTCCCCAGTTACTCTTCCTGCCCTTCCGAAGGTCACACATGCAAGGCACACATGCATGCACGCACACACACAGAAAGCTAAAGACAGAGTGGCACCAAGTCTAAACTAAGGCCAAAATAACCTGATCATCTGTCTTCTCTCTCTATTATATAATACTGAATGATAGCCCCCCAAACAGACAGAAGGTGTGATAAAGTTAAGCGATACTTAGCTCCAAACATGTTACATCGATTGATTCCCATTAAGTTTTCCTATACCCAGGCAAACTAAATTTGCCTTAACCAAAACATTTTTAAAAATACTTTTGTATTCATTTTTTCTTCATCTCAAAAGTCTGCTTGGAATGTCACCATATTACTTTCCAATATGTAAGTTAGCTTGGAACTGCAATCCTGTTTCACAGCTAACTCTAAGATGTTAGCTATATCAGAGCTCTCCAGCTACCAGGGAAACACTACCACATCTGTTACAGTAGGAAACCAGAGATCCATTGATATTTGAAACATAGACACAGCATTAAACTTAGATTAGAAGTACTTCAAAAATAAAAAAAGGACAGAGGCAAAACTGAATTCAGAAAAAAACTGCTGATATCAGAAGTCCTAAAAAAAAAAAAAAAAAAAAAAAAAAAGACTTAATATGTTATATCCACTAAAGATCTAATACCTAATATACTTAAATGATTGGTTGCATAAAACTTTCTCATTTTAAGAAACTGGTCAATCAAACTTGGCACTTGGAACAAATATCTATGAACAAGATACAAAAAAAAGCATCCAACACTAGCAGATACACATCTTTGCTATGTTTCTACGGGACTAATGTAGTTTACATGATATCAAGATCTTTAGATGTTGGATGATTCGTCAATGTTCTGTCTTACAAGCGGTGTAGGCCGGTGACATCATAAGCCTAACTGATGCAATCAGCTGGCACACACATTTATTAGCCGCTGTTTCCTGAAACCACACTGCTCCTGTGGAAGGTCTTTGAAGTGAAACTGGAAGGTTGAACTGCTTCGACGCCTCTGTCCTTTTCTGGAGTATTGATGTTTACTACAAAGATGAAGAGCTCTGCATATCCCCCCACATTAATAAGGCCGATTTAAGTTCAAAACCTTACTGTACACATATTCATATTCACTGTTTTGAAATCATAAAAGCTCATTAAAACAGTTATTTGCTGCACTGCATGGTGAGTGCTTCTGTGTGCTCATATCCATGTGTGTACATTTTGTATGTGCTGGTGAATATGTGCCTCTGTCCCCATTACAGTTACTTTAAATTAACCCCTGATAAGATGAGAGACCCTTTGGTTTGGGCAAACAGCAGTGAGGTATGTGCCGTGGCCATCCAATTAACAAAGCAAACACAGGCAGGGCTGTGGTGTGACAACAGTGACAGCTGCTCTTAAGGTCTGTGTGCCTTATATATAGAGATAAATGCTAGAGATAGTATTTCCTATTAAATGGTGTGCATGTGATGTGTGCAGCTGTGTATTTAAAAGTGCTAAATGCATCTCCTGTATGTATGAACTTACTGGCTAATTAACTGTCTCCTTGAGTACACCTCTTGATAATGTGCGTGTGGGAGGACACTGCAGTGCAGCGTCACAGAACATTTGCAGCCATTAGAAACAGTGTATAAGCGGCCACTTGGAGTCAAAGACCTGCAACACAAACACCCGTATAGACTTCAACCAAGGCGAAGTTCTAACAAATAGGCAGACTTCAGAGAGATTTACAGTTTGCAGTAAAATGTCTAGTTGTTAATGAAGTCACTTTTCTCACTGCTGACTCTACAAACATGTTAGTAAACAACAAATGATGAGCTTTCCTTTCCTCTTTTTAATCAGTTTCGTTGTTACACAGCAAGAAAAAGTACCACAAGTTCTGAGATAATTAAGGGGTGGGATGCCCATCATTTTAGGATTATTTAATTTGACTATTTCACATTGAACCCGTCTGACAGCAAAACTAAGACAGGTTGAAATCAATAGACTTGTTTGTATGTAAAATCCATATGAAATTTTCACTAGGGACTGCCTCCTCCTCAGGCAGAAAATAGACTGCCACGGATTAGATCTTTAGGCTGGCAATATTAATATTAATATTAATCCTCCTAAATGAGCAACAGAAACAAACAAACAACATTGGCTTTAACATAAAAAAAATCAACAATGATTTCTCAAGGGAGTGAAGCATAATGACATTAATTGACTTAATTTGATTGGATTTAGCTGAATTTTATTCTCTCTGGTCACCTTATCAGATCATCAATAGAAACAGAAGCCAGCACTGACACACAACACTGATGCTCAAATATTCAGTGACAAACCTGAAAGCAGTGATCTGTGGTATTATTGATGTGTATTGGCAGCAAAGGAATAGTAACAACATCAACAAGTGTTTGGTGCAGCTAGCAGTGCGCTGACTGCATATACAGACACAAACCTGTCATTTGTGCTTACATTTGCATCCTGAGAAAAAGGTACATGTATATTTGTCAGATATAGACTATTTTCCTTGCTGAGTGTCTCTTTCCTTCACGTAGCTCGTGTGAGAGAGCAAGAGCATTTTACTTGCTCTGCCTGTGGGAGTGTTCACTCTCCAAGTGTGTGTGTATATCTGCACATAAGCGTGCGTGCAAGTGACTCGAAGGCTTCTGTTTCCTCTCATGTGCATTACACTCACTCACTTTGGCAGCAGAAAGGCAAAAAAAAAAAAAAGGCTTGCTTGTGGCACACACTGCTGGAGGTCTCTCCAGGGGGTGTCCGCGAAACACGCACACACCCAAGAAACACACACGCACAGAAACACACAGAAATACTGATACATGCAGATTCCTCAAGACCCCCCCACCCCCCCACCCAAGCCTGTGCTGCTTTGATGATGCGAGGGAGGTGTCACAGCATGGGGGGCACCATTAAAGTCAGGGACAGACGGGCAAAAGGAGACGACTCATTGGTCCTGACTGACAACTTTCTTTCTCTCTTTTTTCTTTTTCTGCTTCTCTCTTGCTTTCTTTTTCCTCAAACCAAATCACTCCCATATTGTATTTGCAAGTTCTTTGTGTATGCATGATTAAATGTGAAAATACATATGCGCATGTTGTGTATCTATTTGTGCACCCATGTGTAGGCATGCATGCATGTGTGTGTGTGTGTGTGTGCATGGCGTGCTTATCCAATTATTTTTGAATCTCATCTAAGAGAAACGTCTGTTGCTTGCCATCTGCAGAGGATGAGGGTGGCAGACATTAAGAGAGAAGATCAGTGATGGAATTCGCACATTTACACACATACCACATGCAGATGCATACATACCCCTACAGTTCATATCAAAACACAACCAATCACCCTGTCTGCCATTAAGGGCATACACAATACATTGAGAGACAAGAAAACAATATGACTTGACATTTTCTGTGGCACTGACAAATACAGATGCTGAATTTTTGATAAGAATCATCTGCTCCGTTTAGAAAGTACAACATGCCCTACCTCTCAGCAGAAAAGAGGAATGGAAGAGAAAATGGAGAAAGATAAGCAAAGGACAGTATCCTGCAGGGGTGGAGTGATGAATGATTCATAAATGACTGACTGAATAAGAGAGGTGAGGAGTTACTAATTATTTTGCTGCCTCTGGTAGAGGATGAACATCTGCACACGGGGATCTGAACTTCTGTCCAGAGAGAAAGGGGGGAAAAAAACGAGAAGGGAGAGAGAGAGAAAATCGACAATGAGATTTTGATATCTGAAAATCCCAAATTGCTTAATGGTGTCTGTCTTGTAATGAGAGAGAATAAAAATATCCTAGACATTTTGGACAGAAGCAAATGGATAGATGAACGAAAAGGCAATATTTTGACTAGTGAAAAGACAACACCATCATCTCCCACTGCAGCTTCTCCCCGCGGCCTCTGCAGTGAATAAGAATCTGTTGTTAGTCAACTCTCCTTGTCAAATGGAGTCAAGAAAAAGATAAAAATGCTAAAGGGGAAAGACCTACACTCACTCTAGTCAAGGTTAGAAAAGTGTTAGCCCTAACACATGCAGCAGAACAACCACTGATGAGAGAAGGAAATTACTCCCATGAGGAGATCACATGATTATTGTCTAGGAACCCTGCAGCATAGATTACAGGCCTGTTTCTATGCACCTAATGATGGTCAGGCCTCTGATGTGAACACACACATTTGCACACAAGTACATTAAATGTTGGTAGACAGAAATAAGTTTGCAAGGAAAAGACTGCCCACTAAGACGACCTTTCACGCTGTTCATGATCTCCAGTTTGCAGGTCGTTCTTCAGTCCACAAAGATCCAACGATGCTCCCAGACATGCTGGCAAACATTATTTAAAAAATCTCAAAACATACATACACACACAACAGAAAAATGTCTGTCATGCTGACATTGCCCCTCAGGCATCTGTGTGTGTGTGTATGTGTTGTCTGGTAAATATTGTCAGAGTGGATTAGAAGTTCAGTGCTGCGACCAGATGGGTGATAAGACCCTTTCTCCAGCCACCTTCACGGCCAATCACCATCAGTGGTCTGTCTGCATACACACACACACACACACACACACACACACACACACACACACACACACACAAACAAACACACACACAAACACACACACAAACAGCCTGACACACACACACCTCCAAGCCGATATGTACAAAACTACCTGCGTACGGACTTGAACTGAATCAGCATCACGAGGAAGCTGAATGGATTAAATGTCCATTCTATTTTCATATTATTGTGTATACTTCAGAGCATAGCAATATGTGTAACTACACATCCAGTAAAATTCAATCACACAAGAAGGTGATCAAGCGTCCACTGCAGAGATCACCCAGCCATGGACAAAATCTCCCAGACCCTTACCACTCAAAGTAAAAGAAAAACAGAGAGAGCAATGGTCAAACTGCCAGGATAAAGAAAGAAAGAAAGAGAGAAAGAAAGAAAGAAAGAAAGAAAGAAAAGGCAAAAAGAGGGAGAGGAAAATGAGTTGTTCATACCTGACTGCTTCTGTAATATAAAATCCAATTTGGAGAGGCATAGACGTGAGGCGGGGGGTTGGAGGATGAGATAAGGTGGGGTCCTTTTTCCCTGCTGTACCCTTGTCCCATCTTACACAGTGCATGCTTATGTACACACACACAAGCACGCGCACACTAACACCCATACTAACACACACGAAGTCCGTCATCAGCTCAGCAAACACTAAATAATGAACAATACGGAGGCTGTCCCAGCATGATAAGTGACTGCCCTATCCTTCCCATTAATGCCACCCGCCAGAATTAATGATAATTATGTCACGTCCCTTCCCGTACTTTTATTGAATTTTTATCTATGAATAGACGAAGAAAGCTAGCGTCGGAGTGAGAGGGAAGGGAAGAGTTTAAAAAGAGATAGTAACAAAGTCAAGCCCATATGTATCTGAAAATTTCTCATTTAATTATTTTATGTCTAAAAGAAAAGTTGTGATATGGAGCAGCAAAACAGCACAAGTTCAATGAGCAATCAGAGGTCTGAAGCTAGAGAGTTGTGACAGCGGCTGATAAAGGTTGAAGCCCTCTCTCTATCCAGAGACGTTACAAGAGACTTTATTCTATCCATCTAGGAAAGGTGCATAATTTACCAGAGCTCTGCCAGAGGACCAAGATACTGCTACGAACATAGCTAAGTTTCCCAATAGTACTGTAACAAATAACTACAGCGTGAATGAAAAGCTGTATGAAAAAGTGACAAGACGTCTACACACATTTCATACGAAAATGTGTTGATTACAGTGTTGAAACTCGATGCAGATGGTGTATTAGCAAAGCATAATGGTTATTACTTCAAAACAATCACAACAATGCAGCAACATTTGAGCCTTTTACCAGATAAACAGAATTTTCAAAAAGCATCATCTTGTCAAAATTGATAATCTGCAATCCCACTCTAGAAATTCAGTCTGACAACATTTTTAAATATGTTAAATATTGAATGAGCTTATTAGAAAGACATAAACAACACATTAAATAAACATGACTTTTGCATGAGACTGAGAAACTGAAGTCTGACATCTGTTCGTGTCGTCAGAATGTGGGGAAAAGGTTTTAAACTGCACATTTATACAGAATAATTAGACTGCTACTACAAATGACAGTAAAAAAACAAACCTGACACTACAGGAAGAGTCATTAATGGGAATAATAACTCCCTGATTGCTATCATATGATGCTAATAAAAAGATATGGACTTGAAGAAGCATATTACAAGATGCTAGAATCTTTATAGGAAGATTAAACGTGCTCTCAATGTGATAATGAGGATAAAAACATTACTGTAATGATAAATGATTAACAAGGTCTACATAAAGACTATGTGTTGGATGCAAACACGCGCACACACACACCTCATTTTGATCAGTGATAAATGATGCAAAAGTGATGACTGAGCAGCGAATGTATGAAATGCTTTTAAAAGTCCTGATTAGGGCAGGCATTTATGCACACACACTAGCAGAGGTAGAACCATCCATAATGAGTGTGTGTGTGTAAAGTGTTCTTTGACAACTCCAGTGGAGAAGGTAATGAGTGTGTGATAATACACTCAAACAAAGAACTTAATGAGGCACAGGTAAGAAGTGTTGCTACAAAAGCACTGCAGCTAAGGATGAGAAAACTTCATGTACCCCTGATTGTGATACCGCATAAACCATCCACATGATATATTTAATCTGCAGTGTATTGTGATCAATAACTGCCTAATGACCTGAGAGACTGGTAGCAATGTCCCCTGGAAAACATATGCATGATGTAATTTGCACTACACTGAAATATACCAGTCAGTAGGGGATGTATGTTGTGGGAAAGTCTTCTCCCCAGGTGCTTCCAGGGCTAAAGCTTCACTTAACCAGTGTACTCTTGCAACTGTTGGATGTCACGTGATCTCTCACACACTTGACACAAGCTCATACTCTGTGCCACTGGAAAAACAAGAAGCTGAAGAAAGAAAAATGACATGAGAATAATCTGATTTTTGGTGCAATGCAACTAACTGATGAGCAGAATTCATGTGTCAAAGACAATGTTCGGTTTTTCAGTATGCAGAATAAACAGCAACAGATGCCTGTGTCGGCGTCAGTGTAACAGTAGGCACAAAATGCACTGCACTGTTTGTGTCAAAAAATATTTCCATATTTTGTTTAATTCAATTCCATCAACAGAATAATACCTTTAGGGACATCCAGTTAGTAGGAACCAGGTTTTGGGTATGTTGAGGGGAATCCAGTTAGTAATGTAATATATATCAGCATTCAGGCTGTCAATCGCTTTGTATTTATTATCTAGTGATGTTATAGCTTGGCCTGTAATCACAGATAAGAGATCTCGTATGGGACCTAAAATATGTTTCCAGGAGAGAGGAAGATGAGGTGAAGAGGTGATCTACCTGTTAACACTGTGACAATGACTTTATGACAAAAAGGCGAACCAAAGAGCCAATTCATGTTTCCACAGTTCCATTTCCCAAATGATGCTTCCCTTACTTACTGGAGGAATGAGGCAGGTTGGCGAAGAACATCTTGAGGCGACCAGCAAGCCACTCCATGCTTTCATGAAGGTTGGCCAGAGCTTTCAGGTCACTGACGTCACGAAGGATCTCATTCTGGGGGATTAATTTGTCTCCAAGGTTCCCAGTCAGCACCTCGGACTCCTTAGCAAAAGCCGCTCTGAATAAAGGAGACGTCAAGGGAGGGATGTAAGAGTGTGTATGGCTAGAGGAATGTATTTGGCAAAGAAAAACATCACTGGACATCACTCGACCAGTATACACCATTACACAAAAGTGAATGCTATCAAAAAAGTGTAAGGACAAATATGTATAATTACTACAAGGCATGACTATGAAAGAGCATGCAACCAGTCAACAGTATTAAGTTCTTTGAAGAGCTGACATAAATGCTATAATGGAGGTCAATTTCCAAAAGTTAAAACATAATGGACTGCTGAATGGAATGAATGTGCCAATGTGTGAGTGTGCTTGTGTGAGTGTGTTTATTGGAAGAGGATTTGAATTTTTATAGTAATATAATATTTATATGCACAATGGTTAAGTGATGTGGAACTGAATTTGGACCCTGACCTTTACAGTGATGTGCAAATGTTCAAACCAAACATACAGAAAGAAAGGAGTCATTGGGTTTGATAACTAGACAGATACAAAAATGGAAAGATAAAATAAAGAAATATGGAGAATAGGAACATAAAGTTGGACATAGTATTAACAGAATTTTACAGGCACAGTCACTTTAAAAGGAGTAGCTCCACAGTCGGTTGGAGAGAAAAACAGCAGGTGATGGAGAATATTTGGAAATAGAAAACAAACACAAGGCCAAGATTTACAGGGTGGAAAAACAAAGACAAAAAGATCAAAACCTCTTTTGTGTTTCGGGATAATTAACTTTGGAGACTGGTGAGAAAGATACGGAAAGAGTAAGTTGGAAGTTTTATAACTAAATCTCAACACCACAGTGCTGCAAACACATGGCATGCGGACCGGCCTTCAGATTCACCGGGATGCCCACAAGATCAAGATCCTTTGAACAACAGATGGGTAAAACCAACACCAGACAGGCAAACACATACTTTCTCACTCACACATAGGCATGTGTAGCTTATTAATGAGGCTTTATTAAAGCACTGGGTTTCCAGTCGTGCAGAAGCTAATCCCCTTTTCATAGTGATGAAAACATCTATGGCTCTCAAATCAAACAGCCTTATGGTCTGCCTCTTGCTATCTCTGCACTCTCACAGTGTGTGTGTGTGTCTGAGAAAGGGAGTGTTTGAGAGGGAGAGAGTGCATACAACAGATTGACTTTCTCTGGCCACATAACCAATTTATTTATTTACTTTACTATTCCGCTCCGATGAGCTTCAGTGTTCCCTGAAGAGAGCGCACATTCAAAGGCAATTTCGATAAGACTGACCCCCCCCCCCTTCCTGCCACCGACTGCTCTCCTTATATTTTCCTATTTTGTTCTTCCCTCGTTTCCTCACTTCCTTCAGATAGAGGGTGTTTAAAAGAGCAATCGTGACTTGTTTTATGGGTGCATCTTTGTCAACAAGAGAGGGTTCAATAATATGTGAATAAGGGAGCAAAAACAGGAGGGAGGGATTATTTGCGTGATTGCTCAAGTGTGATTGTGTGTGTCTACCTCTGGTTGTTTGTGTGTGTACAGTATGTGCTTGTTACCTTGCCTGTTTGAGTGTAGGTTCTTCATGACAGAATTGTAAATGTTCACACAAATAGATGTATATTTCTATGAACAAGTACATATGTGCTCTGTGTGTGTTTGTGTGTGTACCGGGTGAAGTCCTCTTCATCCTCTCTCTTCTGTCGAGTCTGTCTGGGTTGGGCCATATTTGCCCAGTTAGGGAGAGACTGGAGCAAACGACTGATGTCCTCATCTTTAGACCAGGAAGCACTGATGGTCAGCTTCTCCTCACACTGAACTATACCCCTGGGGACGCAGACAGACATTAGGAATTCATTCTTTAATTTTAGAGGTATCCTGTCAGGAACTGAGGTAATGAAGGAATGGTTATTCTTATGTGCTGGTGGTGCTGGATGAAAAGTCAGGGGATAACCATAGTTAATTGTATTAATCCTCTACAGACCAAGAATGTCTGTGCCCAATTCCATGGCAATCCATCTACAGGTTGTTAAAATATTTCACTCAAAAATGTTGACTGTCAGACTACCACTGCCTTAGAGCCTGACACAGACAGACTAGTGGCATTAATATTCAGGTAGTTCTGTACCGACATATACAAGAGAATTACAGCAGCTCTAGTTGGTGTTAAGACAAACTGGGGCAGACTGCCAACATGTATTTGCTTTGTTTGCACATGTCTGGGTTGGAGAAAACTGCTTGGTTGTGCAATTAACATCACATTAATACCTCATACAGGAGACACAAGCACTCCATGGTTTCACATCCACACACCCACATATAAAGGAAGAAGGGGGAGGGGGGCTCAGCGAGACAGAGAGTTGTTCATGTGTAAATGCACACTGCACACTGCACGCACACAAACACAGCCACAAACAAAAACACACACATACACTATGGCAGTCTCTGTTGGGCTTGTCTTTATCATTCGGAGGCCCCAGTGAGACTGAGGCTGACCTGTGACAGAGTCCAGATGGACTCCCAGCAGTCTGTCAGTCCTTTCCTGTGTCTCCTGGCCCGTTCATCACTCCCTCTCTTACCCCCCCTCCAATATGCTCTAGCCCTCCCTTTACCTGGCCAGGTGTTACATGGTCCCAGGGGAGCACAGATGGATGGCCTTTCACCAACGTGTGTGATTGTGGGCGTGTAGAAATAAATAAGAACAACAATCAAACCCCATTCCGTGCTCTTAAAAGTAAATATTCTGAAAAAGCACGCTACCATTTTCCTATAATTTTCTTTTTTCTTTTTTGTTTTGGTGGTAAAAACAACAATTAGGAAAGCTTCCACATCAGCTTTACTCTTATCCAGGCTGCAACCTAACCTAAATTTATTCCCACAACAGTTTAACAAAAGCCAAAAAACACAGTGAAACCCTGTGCTCTCTATGCATTAGATGAAAGCAACTGTTACATTTCTAAAATGTAATCAAAGATGATTTTTGATGATATTATTGCTAATGTTGTTTGGTTGGGTTTAGCAGATTTTAAGAGCCAAGTGATCATAAGACAGACACCTATATAGAATTCAAACAATAAAAAGAAGAATTTAAAGTGGCTGTCATCCTCCAGGGAAAAAAAGGATTCTGGCTTCTGTAGCAGGAGAGCTAGTCTCTGCTGTCTTTTACCTGTAGGCTGTGTTGCAGATTTCCTTGTACTCTTTGAGCTTGTCGCAGACCATTTCAAGGAACTGGTTGGAATAGGCACTGAGGTCCTGCATCAGGCTCATTAGATCCTGGATGGACTTCTCCACCACCACGGTGCTCTAGAGGCAGAAAGAGGAGCAGAGCAATCAGTGTTAGGTTGGGTTGAGCTTTCAACTGTAAAAATAGAAAAACAGACAAAATAAGAGACACGGAAAAATAAAAGGGGACTGGATTTTATGCAAGTGTCAGGTCAAATCCAGTCTGCTGTAGTGCCAGTGTAATAGGATGGCTCTAACTTCACTTATCTATCTGTCACCTGCGGCTGGACTGATGACTGCAGCTGGAGAGCTTGTCGAAAGTCGTAACACCGTATTGGTGGAATGGATGATTCTTTGTGTGTAAGTGAATCAGCGTGAGTGCACCTATTGGTGTGTGTTTTTGAACTTCTGTGTTGTGTGTGTTCTCAGGCTGAAAGCGAGTGTGTGTGCATTTGTCACAGTGCACCCATCACCAGGAGCCACGGCAGGGCTGTGACAGCAGCCATTACAGATTAGCCACTCCTGTGTGACTAATAGCTGGCCCGGGAACAGCAGAGCAGTTTCATATCCCCAGACACACTCACACATACACACAGGGTGCAAACTTTTCAAAACACACACCTTTGAGCAATTCCAGAGCTGTTAAATGAGATTACAAGTCAGTACGTTCCAGTTTGCCTGCTCCTAGCACTTAACCAATCTATCTTGCATCTCCAATAATAGTGATAACTTGCTATTAGTCTGGCAATAGCCTTGCTGCACCCACTCTGAAACTACGAAAGCAGTACTGTGTCTGTTAAAGATACACAGGGAATATTAAAGATATGGTTTCCATTCATCACTCGTAGATTATCACTATTCAGCTCACTAGTCTGCCTATGTAAACTTGGGAGTCCCATTGTTTAGGAGTGAAAGGGAAAAATTCATCCCTTTGTCAAAGATTCATAAAATAGCAGTAGGAGGTATTGCTACATCAATATCTTATTTACTCCAACAAATGGTTATGAGTTGAAATATGGAATAAGATATGATATCAATAAAAATGCCTGACTCCCAGAGAGGTAGACTTAAAATGTACAAGTCTGTGTGCTATAGCGATAAATATGATCTCTATTAGTTTATCATTAATAACACATTTTTAAAATAGTTCAATTATATTCAAGGCCAGTAGCTAGCTGCCAAAGTGGCTGCAAAGACTGTAGGGGGCAGTAGTGACTGTAATTGATCTTCAAAAACTATGGAGACCCCTGATGTGATAGAATGATATTAATATTAATAGCTCTTTCTCTGTTTCAGTTTCCCCCTCACTCATTCTGTCTCAAGC
This sequence comes from Seriola lalandi dorsalis, assembly GCF_002814215.2. NCBI lineage: Eukaryota > Metazoa > Chordata > Actinopteri > Carangiformes > Carangidae > Seriola > Seriola lalandi. Next base: position 531,043 of record NW_019525441.1, on the reverse strand, counting down.
AGCCAAACTTGCACACACACAAGCACACAGACGCACACACATGCACACACACACACGCATACATGCCCACACGCACACAAACAGCAGCCACTCCACTGAGGGAAGTAATGATCCATAGCAGTGCCCATGCCCATGGAGTGCTAACCAAGGCCCTGTCTCTGCCAAGGGAGCATCCTTTACTGTCCATGCCTGACTCCCTGTCAGCTTGCCAGGGTATCAGGAAGAAATACACAGAGCCTGCAGGAGGGCTAGCTGCTGTGGCTCAGGCAGCAGCTACCTCCACTTCCTAGTGTAGGCTGGTGGTACTGTAAACAGCTTTGTATAACACAGTGAAAAAAAAGCGGCAATGACATTGCTGCCAATTCCTGTTACCGTGACTACGGTGATAATGTAGTGATAATAATACACTACTTTGTGATCCCTGAAGGGAAATTCTTTTTTTTTTACTGGCCTCCTCCAGGGAGGTCAGGTTGTGGAGTCAGCACAGCTGAGGCTGCAAGGGATTCAGTGGGTGGCTCGGGGAAACTTCAGCAGAGTGCATGACTGACTTTCTCAGACAGAAAGTCCATATAAATGGAGTGCATTAAGGTGCTGGAGTATTTATGACCCATTCGACTTTGCAAAAATGTGATTATTTAGATAAATCAAACCGGATTGATTTCGTACATTTATAGTAACAGGTAGCTTTTGTAGAAATTAAACTGCTGCAACAGCAAGAACTCTTAGGATACATCAAGAAAAGTACTGTATTTACAAAGTAAATGGCATACATAAGAAAAAGGCAAATGTGGAATACAGAAATAGCTAATACCTTCAATTCCACTTTAATAAGTGATAATGAATCAATACAACAGTGCAAGAGCATGTATTCCCATGTTTCTAGGATGTGCTAAATACTGTTGCCTTATTAGCAGTTTGTAGTATTTGCATAGCAATTACTGTAGCAGCAGCTGGATTTTTTACACATTAAAGAATAGGATTCTTTATCAAAAACGTGGGCAAATATGAGAAGTTCACCTTTACAGTTTCAGAATTCAAGAAAATCCTGCAAAAATGAAAGAAAAAAGTGAAAAGCAAGATGTTGAGTCAATAACAATAAGCTATTGTCAAAAACCTAATGTGTACTCAGAATCATAACAGTGTCCCCCTTACTCTTGTTGTCCCCACTTTGAGGACATAGAGCTCAATAGCAGGCCAAGTCAGTGAATGGAGAAGAGTAAACAATGGATGCCTGATCCATTACTCCTGCTCTAACAAATGCTCTCGCGCTCGGCTCCCTTGTCTAATTCTGCTCATTTAACACAGCCATTTGTCTTAGGCAGCAGAAATCATTAAAAAGTAATCAAGGGACAGATTGAGAAAGGGAGGGCTGAGAGAGAGAGAGAGAGAGAGAGAGAGAGAGAGAGAGTGAGTGAGTGGTAGAAAGAGCGTGTTCTGCTACGTCTCCTCTATCTTACTTGAGTGTTACATAGGAGACAACATGCAATGTGGGGGCTTCTCTATCTATGTCTATCTTACTCTCTCCTGCTCTCTTTCTAATGTTTCAAGCTTAAAGGTCAACAGGCTGTGCTATCATGCGAATAACATCCATATTTCTCTTGTAATTCTCCTCCACAGTATAGTATTATCCCTGAAACTGAGCTTGGTTGCACTTTGCCTTTACGCCTTTACATTATTACTACGTAAAAGCAGTCATCTAGGTAAATTAGACTTGGGTCTTGCAAATGGATCGCAGAATTTGCTGGGGTAAACTGCTGTCGTTAACAGTGAAATGAAGGCTACGGCCATAGTGGTTTAATGACAGCAGGGCAAGGCAGAGCACTCAGACTGGCGCCTCAGCAGAAATAGCTGTTAATGCACAGTCATCACTACAGAAACCACCCTGAGCCGGCGCTAAAAGAAGTGGCTTCTTTTGGTGGAGTGAGTAAAAAGCAAAACACAGGGAATGACATTAATGCAGTAAAAGCGCATGGATGTAAACACTCAACTCCTCTGTGTTGCTGTATTCTGTTGGCTAAATGTGAAGCGTTATCCTGAGGTAGACAAAGGAAGATAAAAAGAGGAAATGTATTGTATTTACACTACTTGGACTATGTAATGTACATGCTGTGGGAATCGGAAAAGGCTCATGGATTTCCCCATTAAAATAGCGGGAGACCCCTCAAGGTTGTGTGGGGGGGGGGGGGGGGGGGGGGTCAGAGTGTTTAACCCCATGCTCCCTGCCATTTCACTCACACCCTGACCCCGAACCGCTGACTCGTGTAATGTCTCTGCCATGCCATTCACGTGTTTGATCAAGGGTTGCCAAAATAATACACACTCAGCAGTGTGTATACACAGCTGCAAACCCCCACGCATCAACGAGAACACATGCAACGATAACCTCTGTCTCCCCCTCTTTTCCCACACACACACACACACACACACACACACACACACACACACACACACACACAGGCTGTCCCTCTCCTGGGTAAAGGGGAGCTGGGCGTGAGTGGGACATTGTCTTGACAGATCATTCATCAAAGTCAGCGCAGAGCAGCACTTGGAAGACTCCCCTGACACTCACCGGATGGCCCTCATGCTTGTGCCAACTCAACCAAAACACATGCTTCTTCATATGTGTGCGCATGTGAGTGGGTTTGTATTAAAGTTTGTTTAAGCTCTGACAACTACGCAGTGTGCAGTTTGTCTTCTCAAGTGTTCATAATGCCACACACAAAAGAGGGCCCCCTGCCCCTCATGGGAATTAATTCAGTAAGATCAGGGCGACAATTTAAAATTCAGAATAAACTCCGAAATACGAGTACCTTATTTTCCTTTCAATAAATTTCCTTTTAATATTAAATGAATTTTAACCTCCCATAATTTATGTGCATGCATATTTACATCCTCACATGCACATACACACAAAAAACACAAACATAAATACAACTAAGCTCCTCATATTGAGCTGGAAGTCACCAATCAAGAGCTGTCACCTCTAATCACGTACAAGTAATCATCCCGCTGATGGACTGCAGTGTATATTATAACTATATACATTTGCATAACAAGCGAATCAATTACGTGTGTTTTTGGGTAAAATCTCAGGTATGTAATTTGAATCCTAGATGTCATTGTTGCTTGACTATCATTTAATGATCCATTTTCTGCTAAAGGTGAGATAATGAAAGTGAGAAGTGAGATAATGAAAAGCAAATAATGATGTACACATGGGCTTAGCTGTGATGCTCACAGTATTACATAAGAAACATGTTACTATGGAATAAACACAAGTAGCTTCGGGGTGGACAAAACTGGGTTAAAAAAAACACATCTTCTCTTTCACTTCCACCGTCATCACTTCCAATGCAAAGCTTAATCTAGTGTTTATAAGTGTTTTCATTGAGAAATGAGGAGCAATATGACACTTCCATACACACCCTGTTCATCACTCCAGAGTTTAGATTCACCATGTAATTCCTCAAGGTGACCAAAACTCCATTTTACTGCTCATCCCATGATGCTCTTCTACACTCGACGTTGTATCTGCTGGATGCGAGAGGGATGTCTTTCCTATTTCGTAAAATTATCTATCACTTACAATTTTCAATTATTATGAATTATTTATCACAACTGGGTTAGACCTTCAGTGGTGTGTGTGTGTGTGTGCGTGTGTGTGTGTGTGTGTGTGTGTGTGTGTGTATGTGTGTGTGTGTGTGTATGCGTGTGTGTGCATGTGTGTGTGTGAGCGAATAAAAGTTTGGATGAGAGAGTGAAAGAGAAATTATAATGTAGTTTAATGCATTCTGTGGGGGGTGCATGTTCCTCTCTGTGCCCCATTAGGCCCATCTGGAGCCATTGTATTGGCGCACATGCACACACGCACAGACACATGCGCAGGGATATACATACGCACGAAACAATGGGTGCACTCACAGCAACACAAAGACTGCTATTTGCAAATTCAGAGCATTAACTTGCCTCTAAAAATTCAAGCTGTAACTTTTATCAGGCGCCAACAGCCAAAACCTTCTTTCCTTCAAACCAACGGGCATGTTTGCGGTAGAGCTGACATTTCAACTTCTCTCTCTCTCTAACTCACTCACTCCAAAGGCAAAGATTATGTCTTGTTACACACAGAGACGCTGTCAGTGGTAGCACTGCATGGTGTGAACCTGTACCACCTTGAGCTGTAGCTGCTCAGACTGATTTCTTCACTCATTTAAATGTTCTCTCTGTCACTAAACACAGAGACAAGCAAACATGTTTGTGTATGTGTGTGTATATATATATATATATATATATATATATATAGCTGTATAGCTATTACGTTGACGTAAGTATATAAACAGTATAAACAAAGTACAGCTGTGTCACATTGGTGAGAAAGGAACATCTCCATGGTGGAGGCAGGTTGGAGGCTCAGGGCAGCTGGGCACGAGCCTCAGGAGTACATGTGTTTGGTGTGAGATAACCAGGCGAAGGTGGGTGGTGGGGAGTGTTACACCTCAAGCAATGAGGAAGGAGGCAGCACAGAAATAAGGTTTTGAGGTGAACAAGACTAAAAAATAGTCCGAATTTCTAAGGATTCAAGTCGATCTAGTAGAAAAAAAAAAAAAAAAAGTACTTCTTCTTGCACCAAAGCAAATAGTTTGTGAAACAACTCCTTATTACATACATAAGGAAATAAAGTATAGCATGTATAGCGTAGTATAGTATTATTATTCAAACACCAGATTTGCCCTTGTAAACCTCCTACGGATGTAAATATAGATCTGTATATTCAGAAACGTAGGAAACTGCACAAAAATCTTCTGGTCAATGATCCAATCAAAACCTTCACTGAGTGCTTTGGTGCATTTCATGTTCCAGTGTAACCATACAGTGACCCATTTTACAGAGCATGCATGCTCAGCAAACCTACCTGTGTAGATGAAGGTTATAATAATAAGACTAATTGATCAAATATAATGATTGAACATATTTAAAACGCTGGAGGATTGGTGACTGCAACTTCAATCATAATTAGGGAGATGGGTATGAAGGCAGAGCAGCCATGAAAAGTCAGGAAACTTTTTCTTTCATACAACAAACTCCTCTTGACCTTTTCAGAGCATGAAAGTCAATCTGAGCAGTTTGAGATACTGCACACCTTTAAGTTTAAGTAAGAGCATAAAATCAAATAACCTCTGGAAACCACCATGTTGTCTTTGTGATTACAACTTTTGTCTCTCTTGGTAGCAGAGGGGAAAGGAGATTGGAGGAACTCATTTCAAGTGCAGCCAAAACTGCTGTGAGTAAGTACGATATTGAGGTGCCTCCTTCCTTGATAATTCTTAACAGCTGTAAAATTGTCAACGAGATGCTTAGGCACGATCCATTTCATGACAGATAATGTAGTAGAGGGCTCCAGAAAACATTTGGACTAAATGAGAAAGCATTTAGATTATTTCTTTTACTGTGAACAGGCCTATTTTGGAAGAATTAAACTGGGTGCTGTGCAGTTTTGTTGAGATTTTTTTTTTTTTTCCAATAAACATGGGAATGGCTCTTGGTTTTGTTTCTGGTAATGTTAGCAGTGTGCGTCTCTCTGCCTGAGGATTGTGTATGTGTTTACCTCTGTGTACACAAACCACCCTAATGCCCCCCCCCACTTGTGTCCCAATCACAGGGCATGGCTGAGGCAGCTAACAGGTGTATTGTGTTGTGATTGCTGGATCTGTTGATGCGAGCTGGGAGTTGAGAGTGTCCTCAATAAAGACAAGCTGCCCCCTCCCCACGCTGTAATCCACTGTGCATGTGTGCGTGATGGTGGGGAGTGTGTGGGGGAGGGTGGGGGGCCGCGGGGAGCCAATCAACAGGAAGCGATCAGCCCCCCACAAATAAACATTGCCTACACATCATCACAAATAAAAAGGTCAGTGTCATTAAAGTTACTGGAGGTGGATGTGTGGGTGTGAGTGTATGTGTGTGCAAGTAAGACATGTGTACGCCTGTTTCCACCTTCCTCTCTCACAAAGCTACATGTGAATATGGAATTAAAAGGTCAACATCATTAGCAGGCCATTGGCAGCTGAACAGATCTGCAGTACAGCGAGCATTGTGGCAGCTGACAGTGAGTGAATGAAATCAGTCTTTATCTGGCTCCAGGACAAGTCAAATACATGCACGTATGAATAACAAGTGCGGGGACACTTAGTACACAAACACACACAGATGCAGATACAAAAGGACTAGTTAGCAGCTATTGTTTGGAGATACTGTGGACAAAGCTGAATGATACTTAGCTCAGAAGAGATGGCCTATGTGAAATGTAATTATGTCTCTGCCATGGTCTTGGCTGATGAAGTAAACAAGCACAACACAAACAATTTATCCACACTCACGGACTCTCTCACAAACCTAAGTGAACTGAGCATGCAGGTGATTCGACGGCATTGTCTTCAGGCCAGAGAAATGTGGTCACCTATTTGTTCTTTTGTCTCGTTGCACTTGTGTGAAGCTGCATGTGCATATTGTGTGTATGCTTGTATGTTAGTGTGTCACAAAGTGAGCGTGTAAAGGGGACATGGGGGGTTCTACTAAGATTAATGGAGCCAATCTCCAGAGCTATCCAGCAGAGTGACCATACCCTCCCTATCCTACTTTCTTCCTCCATTCCCCACCTCTCTCTCCCCTCTACCCCTTTCCCTCGATCTAACTCTAATTAAATGAATCAATCAGTGGCAACACCGAAGCTGGACAGATAGCATCACACTGCTAGGGCCAACAGCGTGTACGTTTGTGTTTTGGTACACTGTTGGATTCTAGCCCGTGAAGAACAGGGACGGAAAAGCAAGAAAGAAATGGGAAGAACAATGGTCACAACAGATAAAAGGTAGAGAACAACAAAGACATCAAGCAAGCAAGCAAGAAAGCCAGATATCAAATAAGCGAAAACATAAAGAAACATAAAGAAGCCTTCGATTTGTGCCTTGCTTGTCTTCCTCCTCTCTTTAACACCACTGCTCGTCGAGAGACTTATCAGCTCAGCCTATGCTATCACACAGACGCATGAATGGACGTTAACCTTTCCCACTGAACTATATACTGTCCCAGTCAGCCCTTATCTCATGCTCCTAGTGGACAATATATAGCTATAGTCAGGCTCATAATCGTATCATTATTATGTAATGTATGTACATGATATATATAAATGCAGTATCTGACACTGCTGGTGCCTAGTGATAGGAAAATCACTGCCCATATCAATATTACTTGTTAACCTAAGCTCAGACTGCATGTGTATTGCTTATTATGGGCTGTTTAAGCAAACCTAAGGCGTGATATTCACCTTGACTCCTGAACAGTGTTTCTACAAAGTCATTTTGTCTATTTCTACTGGTGAGATATCACTGACAAAGGGTCAAATGGTTCATATAACATATCTGTATTTAATAACATGGGTCAACTCCAAAAGTTAATGCTATGGAAACACATTCATAAATATTCTCTCCATGCTTCAAAAGTAGACCTGGGGTAAACCTATGCCATATCATATTGCTGAAGGTCAGAAAATAACATAAATATTATGTTGATAAAAATATGCAAATACTTTTTGTGTAGATAGAGCCACGCCTCTCTGTGTATACATGAGCCTTAAAAAAGTGTGCACTGGCATATGCTTGTGTTCTATTACATTTCTATTTGGCTCTGAACTCCTCAGCTCCATCCCAGAACATACCAAACTGCACATGCTAAACGCTAATGTCTTCCTCCAGCTCGAACTATTGCGCACATTAATGTGTGCTTCAGTGGCTGCAGAGAGCAGATGAGTCTATAAAATGTGCTCCCCTATGGTTTCCCGTATGGGGCTGCAGCCAAGGTGTATGAGAGAGTGTGTTTAATGTGGTGTAGCAATATTGAGCTCTCTCCCTCCTGTCAGCCACGCTGGTTTTGATGCCAACGGTGTGTGTCTCTCTCTGATAACACCTGGCACAGAAAGTATCATAGCACTTCAAGGGAGCACATACAGCACATGTGTGCGCACGAACATGCTGACACACGAATCTATGCATAGATATGTAGACACACATGGACACACAAAACAACATCTGCTCCATTATTGGAAAGTCTAGCAACCATTATATAGCACTGCCACTATAATCTTTAATTATCCATTGCAGTCACAGAGTTGGATAGATTCACCACCTGGCTGGTGAGAAGCTCCTGACATAAAGCGCTTTGTGCAAACCCGGTTCAAAAACCTACTTTAGTTTATACTCCCTGGATAAAAAGGTGTCAAGCCCCTTTATCAAAAGCTCTCATGACAACTAAGTGAATAAAACTACACACTGAGGAAGAGAGCGGTCTGTCATAACAGTGACACTGTGGATGAAGGCCATCAAAGAAAACAGTGGGAAGGCTCTCAAATTGGGGACCAAAAATACAACCACACACAGGTAGCAAAACAGACTCACATGGCTACAAATACACACATGAAAAAGTACCACAAACACACAAATACCAATCCTGACCCTTGAATGTGAATGGCAGGAGAAGAAGAGCGGAAGGCTCTTTTATTTAGCCCAATTAAAAAAGGCAAAAAGCCCAAACAAAAGGAGTGCTTTATTGCACTCCCCACTATCAGCAGAAAAGCTCATTAGCCACAGCAGCATAATTAGCAAGATGCTGCACTCCTCGTTAAGGAGGGGCCTGAGCCGTAAACAAACCCTGCTGAACTCCAAACGCCCACGGTCTCTCTCTCTGTAATGAACTGCCACCGCTGTTCCCTCCCTGTGAGAGAACCAGGCACACAGACAGGAAGCCTCTGACAGAAACAAACACACCACAAAACACACAAAAAAAGAAAACCCATACACACACACACGCACGCACGCATCCACACGCACCCATACGCGCCCATACGCACACACACGCGCACACACACACACACACACACACACACACACACACACACACACACACACACACACTCTCTGAATAACACACTTCTAAGGTCTGCTACACAAGCACTCACAATACAAACAAGCTACCTCTCTGGGACACTGTTTTTCATGATAACTGCATGGAAAAACACACACACACACACACACACACGTACGCACGCACGCACACACACACACACACATACACTCACACACACCAAAAAAAATATATGCATGTGCAACATACATTTTTACTATATTGTAGACAGAGAGAGTTGCACTCCATCAAATATCAAGAATATCTGACAGCTGAGACATACAAAAATCTTGCCAACTGCCTGGATCTTGACTTTGGCACTACTGTAATCCTCAACCTGCCATGAGCCTGTCTTGAATATGACAGGCTGCCAAAATCAGCAAGATGAGTCTGTGGTTAAATGTGGTTCAATCAATATGAGTTCATTTTCTGTGTTTTTAGTGCTTAGTTACATTTAGCAGTTTTAATTTACACTGTTTCTTTGGATAAAAAATTTCAAATGTAATTTTGAGCAGCACAGATGAAATTTCATTCACTTCCATTCATTGGGGTGGCAGCATACATTTCAGAGGTGGATATCTCAAAACATCAGCACACACAAAAACCAAAACCTGCATTGCCAAATACCCTAAGGGATATGGTAGGAAATATGTTTTTAGTGTTATTTTAGTTAACTCGATCGTTTTCAAGGGAACCAATGAACAGACACATACACAGACAGATGTACTTGCACACACATACACCATACACACAGCTGGCACCAAATTGAAAGACTTCCCTACGATAAGTAAAAGCACAGTGAACCTGTAACCAGAGTGGCCATGCAGTGACACAATCATGGAGTGTGTGTCATGTGCGGTTTGAAAGTGAACTTCTCTGGATAGGTCAGCAATCACAGACTTACCTTCTGTACAAAATGGCCCTGGGAGAAAGAGAATGGTAGAAACGTAGGTGTGTGTGTGTGTGTGTGTGTGTGTGTGTGTGTGTGTGTGTGTGTGTGTGTGTGTGGTAACTAATGTAACCACCAGTTACTAACAGCTACAAACTCAAGCACTATTTCAGCCACAATTATGATGCTGTGAAATAGGTGGCAGGGTGGGAATAGTGATCTGAAAAAGAAACAGAGAGGGTGAGAGAGTGTGTGTGTGTGTGCGTGTGTGTGTGTGTGTGTGTGTGTGTGTGTGTGTGTGTGTGCGTGTATGTGTTTGTGTGTGTTCGCCTGCCCATGAACCCCACAGAGATCACAGAAAACTGCAGGGTGAGTGTACTCAAGAGAGCCCTCCTCCACTGAACAGGGGTGTAAAGGGGAAACGGGGGGGAAACAAACAGGTAGTGTGACTGCTGAAGTCTCTCTAACTGGTCACACGTGGATATGCTACAAACGTATGTGTCTGAACCTGTGTCAACAAAAATCTGTTGAATTTAAATTAAGGAGACTCCTCAAAGCATGAACTGGTAGTAAATAGAGAATATGACTTGAGGACACGTTGTTAACACTTGCACAATAAATGTCCATTCCCAAAGTAATACGAGGGTGAAGCTTGTGATGGCCACTTTTTTTGAGCAGGCTCTTGATTCAACTCTATGGTCATTTCTGAGGCCATGTTTTGTGATGTTGGACTGAACTTCCTTATATTGTGCAGGTGTTTATTAAAATTCATTCCCTCCATGCAAGTATATAATTTGTGTTTTGAATATTTTGGATGTTCCGCACCTGCAGCAGAGGTCTCTGGACACCCAGAACCTTCATGGTATCAGCGCTGGCAAGGATCTTCAAGGGGTCGGATGCCTTGCTCACTGCCTCAATTTCCTTGTTGATCTCTGTTCGCACCTAATGGTTCAGTGAAAACAGTATACATTAAATGGGTAAGAGACAGCAGGACCACACGCACCAATCTGTTTTCCATTGGGAGTCAAGCAACAGTAATCCAGCTTTCTCTGAAAGAACAACTCATTTGTTTATTGCCTTGTATTTTCCTTTTTTCCTTTTTCTGAGTATTTGTCTTAGTTTGGATTTGACACTTCCTGTAGGTGAAAATATTCCCATCACTCACTGTAATTCAAAACAGTTTCCTGTATTTCATGTAAAACATTGCTTGGTTCCAGATGGCTGCCTGGGTAAAACATGCTGCTTAAACAAAAGTTTAAAAAAAGTAAATAGTTCTTGTTAAAACTTGAGGGTCAAAAATTTGCAGAATTACAATTGTATTTGTACATACAGAGGCTTTACATTTGTTTGACTAAGAAAAACAGACCAAACAACATATGAAAAGATGCTGATTCTTTCAGGGTTTTATGTTATAAAGAAATCTATAAAATTCATATATATTATATTTATATAGATATAATTGTATCCATGTACGGGCACACAGGAAGTTATCTGTCTTCTGGCCATTCAGGTGGCCAGATATGTGGAACGACACACTTGGAAATTAAAGTGTAGTGGGTAAGAACAGCTATTTTATTAAGGTAATACTGAGAAGATTAAATAATACAATGGTCCCCAGCAGTACTGCCATTGTGTTATTCAGCTCTATCAGTTTGGAGAAACCCTGAAGGGCTACAATAGAACATTCAATAGATTTTCAAGACAAGGACCCCGACAATTGTGTCAGCGGAATTTTTTTTTGTATCTCACATACTGCAAAAGGTTCCAGATATTAAGTCACAAGAACAGACTGTGACTTTCTATAACTGATTATTAAAATATGTTTTCTTAACATAAAATGAGAACCAATGTGTTTTACAGTGTTTCCAGTGTTCCATAGCTGAGGTTTTTAATATGTAGAATTTTATTCTCTTGGAAAGCTCCCATGTTCCACTAAAGCATTGCTTTGAATGCTGGTATACCACTCTGTCAGACAGTATAACGCCGCCAATCTGCCATTTCACTAACCTGGTTGAGAAACAGATCGTTGATGTAGTAAGTGAGGAAAGCTCGGAGCTGGCACTGCTTGGCCTGGCCTGGCCCCATGTTCATCTCTATTTCCTGAATGAACCTGGGTGGAACAGTCAAGACAAACACATATTAGAAAAGCGAGGACACATAACACCAGCTGTGAATGGAGGCTAATTCACCACTTACATGTCTGAATATTATCACAGGAGCAATGAGACACAGATTTGTGACCAGCAACATAGTAACTTTGCATCAATGGGTCCAGCACTGCCTGGAAGCGTAAGATCTGCTGTGGGAAGTCCTTTTGGAAAGCTTAGTGCATCTCACATTGTGCCTTTGAGCAGATAAAAGTACTCCAGTGGAGCTGCTCAGTGCCATTAGTGCAGACTTTAGTTATACTAGGCAACTCTCAGATGTGAGTGTGTCCAACAGTAGTGAATGTGTAAAACCAAACTTGTCTGTAAAGGAAAGCCATACAATTCTATACTGCAAAATAACTGCAAATACTAAAGCTGCTTACAGTGTTAATGATACAAAAATGATCCGAGCTACTGTACGGACAGTCTGTGAATTCTCCCAGGAAGCTGGTGTCTGGTTGGTCAGATAGGGTCAGACAGTTATGTATGGGTTGGTGGAGGCACATGCACACCTCGTTTGTCAGAAAATCATTGGTCACTGGCCTTGTCTCACACACACCGCTGGGCAAACCATGCAACAGTGAGTGCCCTCTCAAGCGCTCAGCACATATAAATGCACAAATAAATCAAAATCCTCACAAAAGAATTCTTTGACCTACAGAACCTGTAATATATATGACCTAAACTTATAGAAAAGAGCGACAGAGAGAGTACAATGAAAAGGAAAAAGAAAAATGCTTTATGTGAGAAAATCATGAAAAACTGAGAATAGAAGCTGAAGATAATACAGGGGTGAAGCTACAAAGATGACTCGAGATGGAAATCTAATTGGACATGGCCACCTGTAAAAAGCAGGATAAGACTCCATTGCTTGGAAACAGTGTTTGTGCTCTAGTAATGTGAAGTGGAATTTAGAACCAGGACACTGCAGCATTGCAGACAACCAGGGACACAGTCTATGCAAGAACTATAGATCAGTGGAGGTGGATGATTGATTAAGTTAAGCTTGCATGTACATACACACACAAATACATGCATGCACAGGCACACATTAAAACACTTTCAGACAAAAACACAAAAGGAGCATAAGCTGTACAATCACACTGCTCAGCATGTGTACCCAATTAGTCTGCAAGACCAGAGACGTAAGTGTGTGCTTACACCTCAGCCTGAGTGTGTGCGCGTGTGTGGATACGCGCATCCTTGTGTCAGAGTGGGCAAGAGAAAGACAGAAGGAGTAAGGAACCTAAACCTATTCTAAATCCCTCATTGATTCCCACTGAAACGCTACCACAATAGAAAGTTAAGTAGGAGAAACTCTTCTGTGGCCTCATTAAAACCGTCAAGCTTGCAAAACAATGGGGGGCCAGATATACAGCTTCTCTGTATGAATATGTAGAAAGTACAACTCAAACAACCCTTCTTTACAAAAAAAAAATACAACTTCTGCTGACAACTTCATTTCCAGAAATCGATCTTAGGACAAAAGTTGCCAGTTTAAACGTGTGCCGTGTTGTTCTGAGATCCATCTCGTGCTGTCATTATTGTCATTGTTTCAATACAAGTGTCAGGATGATGGATCTTCAAGTTAGCGTGTGAGCACAGATGGATTTTTGTAGGCAGGGGTGATAACGTTTGAGTAATGTAGCAGGGACGAGGCAGTAAAACGGCTTTGTCTATCCAGACGGCCATCTGGAGCAGAGCCGCAGGCCCCTTCACGAGGCTATTGAACCCATGGGTGTTTGAAGGAAGCCAAGGTAACTGGGCTAAAAGCACTGTTGGGGCTCACAATGCTGAGAAAAACCCAGAGAGCACATATCAGCAAATTTACATTTTAAGGCCGTAAGTTTAGTGACAACATGCATTAACCCGAGTGTTCTGTGAGAGGATTCAGAGAAATCATTTGGAATATAGAGTGGTGAGGCTAGTTAAAATGCAAATGGATAAATAACATGGGGCAAAGCACGGCAGAGCTTAAAGATTTCCAAACGGAAAATCTCTCCCAACTCATTATCATTACAACCACATCTTCCAAACGTCTGCCTCGCTGATGGCATGACATACTCTATAGAGAATAACTGCTTCTGGTGACGATGATGGTGTTGATAACAAATGACACCAAACAAGTTAACACACACAAACAAGCAAGGACACACACACATTCAAAAGCCATCAACTTCATTAACTCAAATCCAAATGAATCACAAACCACCAAAACTCAGAAGAGCACAATCTTTGCAGGCTGTGCTGCACAAGGCCATTTGCAGAAAACCGTACTCTGAGCAAAAACTCCTACACAAAAACACGGTGAGACGGCCTGACCTCTCACCGAAGAATGACAGCCAGCCTTGTTTCATCTCTCAAGGCTACAACTGAGCTTGACTTTACACTGGTCTAAATTGACATTCTCACCAGTTATCATGAGCTCCTGCACGATACATCAGAAAAGGAGCTGCTTTGATAGCTTCTCAACTTGTCTGGCTAGAATTCTTTCTAAATTAGTCATAGAAAAAGTTTTTTTTTTCCTTGAACAAGTCTGAAGTCTCTGTATCTTCAATAATCAAATCATATTTCATGCATGCTTTAAAAGAAATGTAACACCTTTTTATAAGAGCACGTAACATCCTTCAAGCACTGTTATTGTTAATGGAATACATGTCCCTGTAAATTTGCAACGGTAAAGACAATCCTCTTTACAGGCATGCAATATTACATAAGAGCAAATTTAATGGCAGACAAACCCATAGATGGTGCTGCTTCCTTAAATAGTCTCCATTTATTTGAAAAGCCACAAAATCACAAAAACCACAAAAATTGGTGTCCTCTTCGTCTTATGAGGCTGTGATAATTGGACCCGATGTGATGTTAACAATGTCAGTTTCATTTTCAGGTGACAACAAAACACACCAGTCAAGCATATGGCAGCTGTACGCAGCAGAGGTGTCAGCCAAGTCACTGAGGAGACGCTGTGGAAGCGCTACAGAGACACAGCGGCAACAACACAGCGTGGACTCGCCCCTGTGTGTGAAATCTTAGTGGCCTTAAATAATCTGCTTATCTACCCTTTCACACACACTATTTCCAACTGGCCTGAAAATAATGTGGCAGACATTTACACACACACTGGCATGCAGCAAAGGTTGTAGTGGCAGGCATCAATTACAAGTAGGGAATCAGAATTAAATCATTAAAAGGACAACAAGATCAACGCCAATCATGGGAACAATGAATACATAGATAATAACATATCAAAACTAACAATCAAACCATTTGCTCAGTGAGACTAAAGCAGCGCAGGCTTTAGTGTAGGCCCTCCAGCAAAAGGACAAATCTGTCAACTAACAGGTCACCCTACTGCCCTAACACACTATATATACATATGTGTGTGTGTGTGTGTGTGTGTGTGTGTGTGTGTGTGTGTGTGTGTGTGTGTATGTATTATATTGCATTACTAATTCAACCAAATTAGTAATACAATATTAGCAATTTAACCAAATACCACAAGATAAGTACAGCGCAGCAACACGGTTCCAAGTGAAAGCTACCCATAATCCAAGGCAGTACAAGTCTGTGAGCTCCAGAGGATCTACAATGTGAACAGAAAGAGGACTGATACTCCATTGGAGCTGCAGTGGATCAAATGAACTCACAATATGAATGCAAAAAAACTGCAGTCCCTTTTCTGTTGGTCCACATCATTTTACAAGTAAATATTGCCAAAATCAGAAAAGAGATAAGAGGGTTGAAACCGGCTGACACTAGGCAGAATGCAAATAGCCTATAACATGGTCTAGCCATATAGCAGGTTCTGACCTAGTCTTGCTCTTATGTGAAAGTAAACAAAGCATGTTTAGGTTTTGTAGTGTTAGTATGACGAAGGACTAGAATAACTCTGGGCTTTTGAAAATTGTGATAAGAAGTTCTGGCTGTATTATGAGTTTCTTTGGGCAAATGTTTATTCAATTGATCAAGGGAAGAACTGGTAGATTAATCAGTGATGAAAATAAACCCTAGTTCAAGCCCTACATTTAATACAGTAAATCATTGTCGGTTTTCCATCATTCTCATTGAGAAATAGTTCAACTTTTACAAATTCAGTATTAAAAAGGTATAAATTTATGAAAAGATCTTAAGAAACGGACAGATTTTTCCTGTTGCTAGGGTTCAGATTAAGAATTTCCTCACAGAAGATTGTCATTTCTTAACCACTGGAAGAACAACTGCATTGACCGAGCAAACGCAAAACTTAACCTGAATCACTTTGTCTATCTAGACGACTACAGACTCCAGAAGGCAGCAGAGTTCACACACAAAGTCCACATCTTCCTCTTCTACCTATTCATCTACCTATTCACTACTAATCCCACAGATGCCATCATTCACCACACACACACTCAAACACATGCATATGCACAGGCAGACTTACAAAAACACACACTCAGACTGATATTCAAATTCAAAAGGAGTGTAGCATAGCATCCCCCTACTCCCCCCCTTAGGTTTTGTTGTCTCCTCTGGAACCAACATGGCTGCACCAGTCGCACTCCAAACCCAGTTTCTTAGCAGCAACTGCCAATGATTGCACTTGACAGCATGTAATTATCTGTCATTAGGAAACAGATGTCAGAGCCTAGGGTCTGGAGCTGGATAATTGTAGATGCCATGCCCTATGTGCATGTATGTCGAGAAATAACACTCCTGAATGGCATTAAATGTATTTATACCAACAGGGATTTGGCTAATGAGCGAATGCGCTGCATTCTAATGGCTCTCTGATTATTCACAGAAAGACAAAGTTTGATTTTTTAAGATAGCTAAAACAAATGAGAACAGACAGGGACAAAGATGTTTTATAGCAGCAGCTCTGAATTCATTTCCCGCTGGAAACTAAACCTAAGGTAACAAATGCTTCTTTAAATGGAAAGGGTTGGGATCCCATCATCCATCTTTATCTGCAGCTGCAGCGTAATGATGCCGAAAGAGAAATGGGATAAAGACAAAGATTTAAGAAAGACAGCAGAATAAGAGTGTGCTAAGATCGATTAGAGACTCAGCATTTTTAAATCTCCCAGAATTCCCTTCAGGCACGAATCTATCAGCTATGGTGCATTCTGATTTCGTTGCCCGGAGAGGAAGGCTTGATCTGTAAAGACCTGTCACACACCAAGGACAGGACACGCTGAACCTCTACCAAGTGAGAGGGGAGGAGGGAGAGTGAGCGCTGGTGTGTGTACATACTAAATAAGTCTGTCTTTGTCACACGCACACACACACACACACACACGCACGCACACACACCCACACACACACACACACTCATAGACTAACATACAAATGTACAGTCACATCAATACACCACATCCAGTGACACTTTAGGGGACTTATCTATATGCAATTATTCTTACTCACAGCGCTCCCCAGTCACTTCAGGAGGATTTCGAAGTCATAAAAGAATTTTAATGGATGGGGACACTTTATTGGTTTTATGGCACAACCAACATTAGCTTTCATTCCAACGGATCACACAATAAATGCCAGAATGGCAGCTTTTAATTGTTATCCAACTGCTCATCCGATATTGATTCTCGGGGAATATTACACACTCCAATACACACCACTCACTTATTCCTACAGCAGTGTTAAATTAATGAAGTCTCATCCGAGAATATAAAGACCTACTCGTGAGATTTCAAAGCACATAGTTGTAGCACTGCATTAAAGAATGAGAAAATTGAAAAGATGGATGAGGAAAAAACACATTCTGAATGGCTACTGGCTTGATCCAGAACATCTTTTTATCTGCAAGATATATTGCTAAAAAATCTGACTTCTAAGTCCTTCTGCAATTTTCACCACTCCCACTGGATGGCACTGTGTCAGCTTTCTCTACAAGCTCAGGCTGCACGACCAGTTGACTGACTGACTTTTTTTTTTTTTTTTTTATATTATAAATGGTTTTGAGGAAGAATTAAGATTCCAGTTGGTGTGTATTATTTGAAACCTGTACAGGATTTGTTTGGGTGTGTGTATGTGAGTAAGTAAGAGAGGGTATGTTTTGATGCAACAGTACTGTGTGTGATTAAGTGTGTTTTTTCATCAGTGCCTGGTGAAATGCGTATGGTCTTCCCACACACCGCCCACGCCTCTGCTAGACTCCCTGCTGTTTATACCCTGTTTTTGCCCCCAATGCTGCATCACATACACTATAGCCTTTCTGTGTGATTGCACAAGTGTGTGATCATGTATGTGTGTGTGTGTGTGTGTGTGTGTCTGTCTGTATACACATGAGGGTATGAGCATGTGTTTGTGTAAGACAACAAAAGAGAAAGAGAGAGAGAGGAGTGCGATGGGAAGGTGCAAAGATGCATTATGTAAATGTGAGTCCACATGCCTTCAGCAGCAGGCATGAATGGGATTCATAATCAGGAGAGAGTGAGCCTAATAGGACATAAGAGAGGACCATCCTCCTCTAACATTGCTGTAGATGGACTCTGTATAGACCACAATGGATGACAGACAGAATGGTCTGTCACTGTGGATAATCCATCAATGTTAATTGTTCCCCATTATTTCAACTTGACCCTACCACATATAAAGACAAATAAGAAGATCAACTGTTGATTCATATAAGAGCTTGGCTTGGCTTCTACATACACAGAGCGGGAGCAGAGTCAAACTCATGATCAAGACAGTGGTACAAAAACTTTATCACAATGTTCTATCTGGAAATGATATATCAGCAAACAATTCCTAAAGTTCTTTGTGGACTATGTGGACTATAGGGACACTTCCTCCTTGGTCTCCATTTACAGGGGCAAATCTACCTAAAAACAGAATTTATGTTTGAAACATTGGGTAAATATCTACAAACATCCATATGGTAACTGTTGAGTATTTAGATCTCAATAGATAATCATGAGACATTTTTGGAGTTGATGACAATACAATTGGCTCATGGTATTTTTGTATGTAAATAAGGCCATTTAACAGAAGACAGTCAGAAAAGCACAGGTATAAATATCTAAATTAGTGATGGCTGAATTCCATTTAGATTCTCAGTTTTAGGGTCCTGGTTCACAGCTTAGTGGGACTTTAATAGAATAGAGTCATCACTAATCTTATCAGTTACACCTGTGCTTTTCCTTGTCAAAGATTTAAAAACTGTATCTCTCTAGAGTCATTACTCTACCTCTGCCAGACTGTAAAAATGGAACGAATTAATAAAAATAGACATGAAGACTGGCAACACTGATATCAAGGAGGCCATGCCCCTTAAGTAACCCAACAAGCAGTGCATCTAGACTCAAGGGATTTAACTCAAGGGAGCATTGAGTGAACACGTAGGTTTATCAGGAACAGTATGCACTGAAAGCACTGTAAATCTGCAGAACATACAGAAATGCTACAGTGTAAAAAAAGGGCAAATACAGGAAAATCAGTGTGATGTTCATTAGTGGTTATCTGGGCTTAACATAACGGTAAGTAGGTGTATATCTGTATATCTGCAACAGATGTTCATTCTGTGTGTGTGTGTGTGTGTGTGTGTGTGAGTGTTTGTATCCACACATGTATTGCTTGCATGCACATTTATGTCTCTGCACCTATTTCTATCAATGTGTGTGTGTGTACTGGCCCGTCACAGTGTGGTGCAGACCAATTAAAACGGGGGAGATTGATGACCAGGGGCTCTGAGTAGCAGCAGCAGCAGTAGCGGTAGCAGACAGCTGCTTCCTGCAGACAACAGGAAATGAGATGGCCTTGTTTAGCTGACGCTGCCAACACCAACACCGCAGAGCCTCAAAGACAAATCACCACCTTACTGCTGCTACTTGCCTACTCCTCCATCTTCCTACAGCGTGCTCTCCACCCTCCGTCTCTTTATCTCTCTCTAATTCCACCCAAGACTATCTTTCTCATTAGTCTTTTCTCTAAGAGTAATGTAGTCAAGGTATATTCAGTTAATACAGTGCAGATGCTAAGTATAGACGTGCACAGATAGATGCTACCTCTATTCTTTGATCCTATGGTGACATGTAAAGCCTTTAGTCATCAATAACTTGACTTTTATGGCATGTGAGTCAACTTCACTCCAGAAGAAATGTGAGGTAATGGGGATCAATCATGTAGTCAGCTCCATTAAGTAGAAGCAATGTATTATTATTAAGTGAATTCACGTTTAGCTGACTTGCTCAATGACAACAGAATGCACGTGAATTATAGTTTACTGGTGAATCATCGTCTACTGCCCATTTTTAAAATATTGGATTCACAGTTGTGTATGTATGATGGGCGTATCCAGCACTGCAAGAATCCCCCACTCCAATGAAACTTAGTTTCAAAGACACGCACTTTCCCTGGCATGTTGCCTAAGGCAAGAAAATCATAGCAGCAGGGGTACAAACCTGTCCACTGCTGGTTCATTCCCATTCACAACAGCCTCCAAATTTTCAGTGGACCGGATCTTTTTATTTCTGAAGGTTTGTCACTTAAGTATGAATTTTATATAATGGCCTGTCTCTGCTGTCAACTGAATGGTAAGTACTAAGATTTCTGGAATAATAATGGACTCACAGCTTTACCAGAGAGGCTGTAATGGGTGGTGAAGATCAGTTATTATGACACAAAGAAGTAGGAGTATCAAAGAGTGGAGACAATTATATGCTACCTAATATGAAGTCTTGATTTGTCTTAATGTTATATGCTCTTGAGTTTAGACTTTTCAATCAATCAACCCCCGATTCTGCATTAATCATACAAATAAGGAAGTTTTGTGTAGACCTGTGGAACACAACTGCCATCGATTTTTAATAACAGCTAATTGTTGCAAATTCTGGTTTTCCTTTTCATTTACTGTCTTGTGAACAGAGGGGGGCTATGGGCTGCAGGGGGGG
>NW_019525441.1:501057-510147 GCF_002814215.2 Seriola lalandi dorsalis | reverse complement strand
GGGGGTCCAGGGTTCAGCTCTCTCACATGCTATATTGAGCCATTAAGACCACAAAGAGGCAAAGATGCCTCAATGTCACAATGGGAGGCTACTGGTCCTAAATTACTGCTTTTGTGACCACTGTACAATGTCATTCAATACAGATAGACAGGTGACAGCACTGTTCCTGGCTGGTCCCATAGTGTGCACGTGCATGTCCATGCATGGTTGTGCATGTATGCGCTCCCTTCAAACTCTTGTTTTCTTAATAGCAGCCACCAATTGCTTAGTTCAGACACACACAAGTACATACACACAATTCCCCAGTCAGATAGGCAGGTGCAGACAAAAACTGTATCTGGTCTGATTGTCCTCTGCTCAATGCTTAAGTATTTAAGTGTTCATCTCCTCCTTATAAAACAAGTCTGATTAATAAGCTGAGCTCTAAGTGGCCTCCCACAGGTGACATTTAGAGAAACAGGGGGAAGGGGACTGCTTTATTAAAGTAAGCCAGGAAGTAAAAAACAAAGCTGATAGAGTACAATACAGAAACAAAACAATTACTCAACACACAGTAGAGCTGCACAATATATTGTTTCAACATCATCATCGCGATGTGAGGATGTGCAAGTACGGCAAATTAACATGATGCTAACTTTTCTGCTGCTTGATACAAAAGGAAAACTTGCACAGTTCTAATTTCCTATGACTAATCTACAAGAGAGGTCCAATATTTTGCAGCCCTAACACACACTGACTCATACTCTTAAACAGTAGCCACAGCTTATCTCAGATTTTCACCCAAAATCCACTAAAGAGAGGAAGTCTAAAGACAGAACTCAAGTTTGGACTTAAAAAACAAAGTGTGAAAACGGCCTTTTTATGCTTGAATCTGGATAAATCTGGTGTACATCCAGAAGTATGTCAAAGGGACCCTTTGTGAGAAACGTACAGTGTATGTCCCACATGTTTGGTATTTCTCTGTGTGAGTGACTTCTCAGTTTCAGCAACAGCTAAAAGATTTCAGGTCAAAGAATGACGAGGGAGAGGGAGGCTTTGGATGCTATTAAAGGCACTATCTACACTATGATTAACAGTCTTAACACAGAGCCAGAGAAAAGGCAAACAAGAAAGAAAGAAAAAAAAAAAACTTTATGTAAGCACTGACCACATACAACACAACAAGTTTATCTGCGCCAGTAAGAGAACAACAGATAAAGCCTGTGAGGCAAAAGTGAGCCCATCTTTTCTCACCTTTGCAAACACTGACATATCCATACACAGACATTATGTTCTTGTCTAATCAGAGTTGATGGTGAAGATAGAGACTTTCTGAGCCACCGAAGGACGCTCATGGTTCAGTGAATGATTCAGCAAGACTGAAATAGCAACTATCCCTTGGAGAGCAAAGTGCGAAGGCGCTTTTCAGTTTCCCTGAAAACTACTGAGAAAAACACTTAACCTGCACACAACACACAAAGGGCTGGCAGCAAAGATGAACATGAGGAGTCTATTTTAGCCCAAAGGGAGAAGTGAATGGAAAGTTGCCCTGAAGAAACTAGGCAAGTTGAGGTCAAAAGGATTGTTGTGTGGAAATGGCAATGGTTTTGATATTTTCTCAAAGTTACAATCGCCACAGGTGAAGGAAGGCAATTCTACTGATTTATATATATAAAAACATCTTTGCACTGACAGAATGCTAGTTTCATCTTAGATTTCCATTTCAGTATGCCTCTGCGTTACGGATTTTCTTCAAACCTCCCAGCCAGTACAGACCCACACAGTATACTAGCACTGCATAGTATCATAGAAGTCTACAGGTTGATGAATTCCTTCAAACAGGTTGGGGGGTGAGTCGTTTCACATCACATTCTCCTCTGATTAAAAAAAACACTTTATATTTATCACCCTTTCTCCTTACTGTATGCCCTTATCTCCTCCTCTGTATTTCCCACCCTTCATTTTACTTCCTTTTCTCTCCCTTGCTGTCATCTCTGGTCTCTTATCCCCTGCAACGCTTCTGACTCTTCCCTCCCCCTCATCTTTCTCTCTCACCCTCTTTCCCCTAATTCCCCTACCTCTCTCTATTTTTACCACTCCATTGCTGTTATCTCTCTTTGGCACCCTTTTAATGCATCCCCTTTCCCTCTTTGCCGTACCTTTCCTCCATCTCTCTTCTCTCTCTCTTAGCCTTCCATTCCATTTAGACCCTTATGTTAGCATAGGACTTTCCATCCTGTGGCGTCCAGGTAGTAAATTGAAATGGTTCTGGGGGCTCCATTGTAGCCTGATTGAATTTAAAAAGAGAAATGGCCATAAAGAGAACTAGTGGTGAGAGGTATGTAATACACTGAAGGGCTCCCCAAGCTATGACAGTGTTGACAGAGAAAGGGGAAGAAGCACAGGAGGGGAAGACGGTTGGGAAGGAGAGAGGTAAGAAAAGGACAGAGGGAGGGGAGGCGTGTGGACAAAACGAAGGAGGAAGGAAGCAGTGAGGGGAAAAAAATTAAGGAAGGAAAGAGTGAAAAATAGGGAGGGCTAGAGGATTGAAAGAAGAGAGAAAAAAGAGAGAGAGTGGGAGGGCGAAATGATTGAAAATGCATAAAACTCTTAATCGGAATGAAAACCAGCCTATTACCTGTTGTGCACAAGCAGATAGACAGAAACACAAAAACCCCTCACGAGCGTGCACCCTTGGTAGTGACACCTCACAGAAATGCCTCAATCACGGTTTGCATGGCCTGGAGGGAGCAAGGTGACAGGTCTCATATTGGAGACGGCCAACAAAATGTAATTCCAGGAAGTCAGCTCTAGGGCTGTGTGTCTGTCATACCTACAGCTCTGATAATACTCCCACACATCACATTACATTGCTGAAAGAGCCACCTCTCACCATATAGGACATACACAAAGTGAAGACAGGAACAAGCCACAAAAGTAAGTGCACACACACACATACACAGACAGACAGACAGACAGATAGACACACACACACACACACACATCTCATGCACATGCAGACCATTCCGTATACATTACTGCCATAGGAAATATGATGTTAGGGGTTAAATTATTCATTGATCCTTTCATAGCCTGTCCAAGCCTGCTTGTTGTAGTGTCATGCCTTGGTCTGTGTGTGTGTGTCCACTTGAAAGGGCTCTCAGGGGAGAGAGACAACCTTGAGCTGGTGCTGACCTTTAACTTTGTGTTTCAGTTTAAAAAGTGACAGGGGCTCGTGGGTGATGTGTTCGAGTGGTGTGTTTTCATGTACATAGCCATATGGGTGAACAGAGAATCTGTCCATATTATATTTCAGTTATCAGGATGACCAAAGAGAGATGTTAGGGTGGGGGTGGGGGTGTGGGGCTGTGGGGGGTAATGGATCCAAACAAATTGCATATGAGTGAATTTCTCAGAACAGAGGTATTTGCAGTTCACATCAGATCATTTTCGGAGTTTTAAATTCATTAACAAGTCAATTAACTCTAATTGAGATAAACAAGCATCAAAATGTCTGTGCAAAATGGTCTTTATATTAAAGCAGCCGATAATTACACAATGAGCTAATCAAAGGATCAATGGTAGGCTACTGTATAGACTGAGTTTTGATAAGACTGGTTTGGACTATATTTAATTTAATGAGCATGAGTGCGTGTGTTGCAGAAGTCTATGATCAAAGTGGCAGCTGGCTGATCAGGGTCTGATAGAAACTGTCCTGTCAAGAATGGTTCAGAATTGATGTGACAAATGCAGGGTCACCTCAGAATCTAAATAAGGACCAATGCAGCAAGAAAACACAGTAAAGTTACGATTTGTTGTTGGGGGGTTGGTGGCTAGCTACTGGTGCCTGGGGATGAGTCTTATTACTGGTGACAATGCGAGTACTTGCATTTTGCTTGAGGTGATTAAGTTAGTTTGTGTTATTCGGGTGCCCTAATGGGGCTTTAGTAACCAAAGTACTACCAGACCACCAAAGTCTTATTACATCCTAACAGCTCCTTACATTTAATGTTGTTGTGACTGTTGTAGTGTTGCTTTCTGTGCAGACACGAAAAAGGGAAAGTCAAAGGGAGTGTTTGAGGTGTGTTTGGCTAACTTAAAATAATTTGAAGTGCCTATTTGGATGGTCATACGATTGTTACAGCTTTGTTTCTGTGTTGAGTCGTTAATTAGCAATACAACGTATTGGAAGTATAATTAAAGTTTCTCATTTTCTTTGAAGAAATTTCGTGATGGAATTCTAAATTGTAAATGTAACCAATCCAGAGACAAAAGTATTTGTGATATGCTCACTTATGGTGGGAACTGTTGAGTTAGTCTATAATATTTTAAGGTCTTGACCTTATTGTGTAAAGTGCCTTGAGATAATGTGCGTTATGATTTTATATATTGCAGTATCTCTGAGTGTTCTCCACTTGTGCCAGTTGTCAGCAATTTAGCTGAATACAGTCATAGACTCATCCCACTACTTTGTTGGCATGAAATATTTAAAACAGCGATCTGCCACAACTAATTTGCTTTTGTTGCTTCTCTGCACACCACAGAGGGATCCATGCATCCACTGTAGTGGTTGTAACACGACACCAGGGAGAGTGCAAGGCGTGCCCCCCCCCGGCTCTTCAACAAGTATGTCAGAGTTGTTCTACATGTATGCCGTCATCTTGATCAGTTACCCTGAAATATATTGTATTGCTTGCTGTCTGCGGCGTACTGTATGTAAACTCTTAAAGGTCAGCTGAGATCGTATTGCTTTGTTTAGGCCGAACAGGTAAAGTTTTAGATTACACATTTGATTATTCTCCTGAAGCAACGTGTAGGCTACATCAAAAGATGTAGAAGGTTTTGTTCATACAAAGTGACATTAATTTTAATAAAGTATGGCTTTACATTTGCTGAGGCTTTAAACCAGAGGGTTCTTTCTTTGTAGGTCAGTTGCTTTGGAAATGTATACCTGAATGTGAATGAGGAGACAGCCATTTAATACATGACATTACATGACATTTCTACAATTTCCTTGTTCAGAGTTACATATATTATTAAACTAATAGCTTTAGTCTGAGGTTTTAGTAATAACAGGAATATTTTATCTTTCTGTCTTTCTTCGAGGGACACCAGGGCCAGCAGTAAAAATGAGCTAGAGTAAGAGGGACAGTAGAACAAAGAGGGGAGTCAGAGGAACAAGGAGAGATGAACAGACAAGAAAATAGGATTAGGCATGAGGAGTCGTAATAATCAGAGCACAGCCTACAGCTATGAACACAGTAGAGAGAGTCCAAGAGATAAACAGAGAGAAATAAATTGAAAGACATAAGACATGTATGCAACCAGTGTTTGACAACAGCTGGGCCAAAGTTCTGAGGCATTTATACACAACCCTATTTCAAAGCAATATGAAGGCTTTGACGATTGATAATGATTTTATTTATGAAAAAACTGACAACGTACTTTAGTTAAATATTATGAGATACAGTAGGTATAAGTTAAACATCTTTGACACTGGTGGAAGCTACAGTACCTGCAGTGTGCCCACAATTAGAAACACTGAAATAGCACACAGATAACATAAAGGATTGCTGGTTACAATTTATAAACCACTGATAATTGGCTTTTTTGAAAAACTCACTGTTGTTGGTGATGTGCTATAAATTACCAAACAACACCTGTTGATACATGCCTGTGCAACCTGCTGTCCATCTGATCTCCTGTTAGTTATTAGTTAAGTCAATATAAACCAAAAAATGAGGTTAGAATATGAGGCTACTACAAATTGCAGCTGTTCTTTTTGGTGTTCTTCCACCACCTCTCCAATGGATTATCCATAGTAACATAAAGTAAATTTCAACGACTATGTGAGCCACACCTTGCTTATTTATACTTCAAGTATAAATAAGGCACATGGTAGTGTTATGTACTCTTTCTTAGATCAACTAGACCCAATGAACTTACACCTAGCAATTTTTATTTTCATTCTGCTATCCCTCAGTGTGACGAAGGCTTTTGCCAGCCTTCGTCCTGGAATGCTCTCATTACTTTGGTGCAGTTGCCAAGGGAGCCAGTGTGATATTCAATACTTCTGTTTCCCATCCTTCCAATCTCATTTACACTTGACACCTGACATTTGCATAATGGCCTCGCTCCATCTCCTATCTAGTGAAATACAGGGTGGGGGTGAAGCGGTTATAGTGTGTGAGTGAGTGTGTGCTCATGCTTGTTTGGTTGTGATGAGTACATATGTCTATCTAGACTGTGTGTCTGTGTGTGTCACAGGCGGGGGTTAAATGACTTCCTTCTTAATCTTGCTCATTAAGCCTGCAGAGAGCTCGGAGTGCCCCACATTGGCTGATTTGGGACAATTTGCGGAAATGCTGGCAGGAACACGTAAATGTGCGTGCTAATCAGGGGTGTCGTGACCCCAATCAGTCAGAGACAGATATTAGGGTGTCAGGAAAATTGAAGACGAACATGAGTCTTTGTCTTTTTTATAATGTTAGCAGTGTTAGATAGTGATGGAGAGCTATGAAAATGGCACCCTTTCAGAACTTTGGAGTCTTGCACCAGACTGCTCTGTTCATTCATCACAAGGGCAGGTGGAAATCTCAGCACCATGTTGAAGAGTGCACCAAGAAGTCTGATCAGGAAAAGCTACAGCAGAACATTCTCACGTCAACAAACTAGTAAATCGTACTAACTGAACTTGTTAACAAGTCTGCCTTGACTTGTCAACCTTTTTAACAGGCTTGGCATAAGCATTACTTTTGTAAATGAATGAAAATAATTTGTTTTGCTTTCACTTTACACCTCTGATAGTTTTTCAATAAATGTAGCACTGACTTTGTGTGGGGAATTTTTATCCATTTCTTTTGCATTTATTCATTTCCCTATTAATTTCATTCTCCGCACTTTTAATCCTTAGAAATAACATTGAGTTTTTATGTGCATTGCTGACAAACATGGCCAAATATGAAAACACTGGACAAACACACACATGCACGCACGCTTACACAGAATCCTACTCCTGATGAAACCATTCTTCTCCGCATACCTCTGCACATATTATAGAAACGATCTCTCTTTCTCATAATATACCAATTTGTCACAAATGATGGGCCTCGAATATTTATCATGATATCTTTATGCAGCACCACCCACAAAAAAAAAAGAAAAATAATATAATCCTCCCCCACATCCCTTCTAGCCAGAAAGCTAGTGAGCTAGAGCAGAGTGAAACATTGTACTTAGCAAATTGCATTTGAAACCAGGGGGGAATAAATACTACAGATAAAGACTGCTCTAATGTGCTCAAATCCATTAGAAATCTCATATTCACACATAGCAGAAATCACATTACAAGATGCCCCTAATGTCATTTCACAGGGTTTTTCCACCAGCATTTGCTGCCAGGGTGAGACTCTAACATCAAACATAATGGATTTTCGCATTTTCCTTTCACTCCGCGCCTCCCTCATGTTGTTTTTCTCCTCCTAGAGTCTGTTCTGTCCTATTCTGGTTGAAATTCCCCTCCAATCTTCATTGTTGTGGATGTGAGGTCTATTTCGGGTGGATGTAATGAATTTAGCCAAACAGGTTTAGAGAAGAGACCACTTACAGGCAGAGGGGGCTATGGTGAATGTGTTTACACTTTTGCTGCTCATCAGCCCTGGAGGAAAGCTTGGCAGTTCAGTGTTGTTACACTTTATTGCAGAAGTGTTTCTATCCCTTGACTTCCCATGCTTCACTTATTCCAGTGACAAAGAGGAGAGCAGATGGGGCCAAGTGGAGAAACCACGTGTACTTCATGCTGGGTTGGAGAACTTCTAAAGGGAAGTGATGAACATGTGCATCGATTTTCCTTCTTCTAAACTAGAATTTAGAGATATGGAAGGAAACAGGACTGCTGCCTTACTTGTACGAATTTAACTTCATAACCTTTGACTGCAGATAACCTTGGGAGGAGAGGAGAGGAGACGAGAGACATACAGACTCAATCAATCTGCCCGTTTGGCTTTTCTACTGGTTGCACATTCAATAGGCACACCATGAGCCCAGCATGACTGGTCAGCGATCAAACCATCACTGATAGAGGAGGAAGGAAATATCCATCTCCTTCAAAAATGTATGCTGTGTCCTTCTCAGACACAGTTTGATTTGCTGTTCTTCTCACAGTTTAGGTTTTGGATGATTCAATTTGGACATAGGAGAGTCGTATTTGGTTACTTTTATATCAAGAGTTAGAAACCCTATCTGAAAGAAATCATCTGTACTGAGCCACACTCAAAATGTTTTTGGAAAATAAATGTAAACACAACACCAAAGTGAACCCCTCAAAACCACAGGAAGATGAGCAGAGCCAGAGGCATAATTACCCCAAATGTACAAATCAAAGACATGAGCTTCAAATAAATTCTATGTCCAACAACTGGCCTGTTCTGCCTCATGAGACAAGTATGGCCATTATCTGGATATTCCAATAATAAATAAAACCAAGCAAATTAGTTAGGGAGGGAGAGAAAGTGACAACATAATGTGACACAAAAACACTAACCATAACCTTAGTGTACCTTTAGACCTTGATGTTACCCACACATACCCACTAAAGGACAAACATTCTCCAACTCTAATTATGAACTGTGCAACACTGTCTTGGAGACCTGCCTGGAGTCTGTTTAGCCACTATTGGATTAGATGCTGCATTGAGTTGAGACCATCTATCTTTGAGAATAATTAACTATCTAGAAAGATGGACTAACTTATGTAACCACCAATTAGGAGATCACAAACAATCCTTTCAGAGGGAGTTGGAGAATTTTAATGAGGTTTAATGACTTGTTTATTGGTTGGTGGGGTTTGTTTAGAGAGATACACAGGGCAGATGTGCTGGGAAGAGTTTAAAAAACAAACTCCCTCCACATTCTCCCTCATCTGCACACCACTGGTACTCACTGAATATTATACTATACAATAACAAAAGTGTGAGGGTACATGTGTGTGTGTGTGTGTGTGTGTGTGTGTGATTTGATCTGCGTTGTGAGTCGAGGTTTGTGTGTGCATGTATGCTTATCTAAACTCCCCTCAACAATCAACCAACCCCCCCACTTCTACCCCCCCCCCCAC
>NW_019525441.1:486223-501037 GCF_002814215.2 Seriola lalandi dorsalis | reverse complement strand
CAAACACACACACACACACACACACACACACACACACACACACACGTGAGGCTACTTCAGAAGCCGAGCCCCAGACAGGGTGAGCAGATCAATCAATTACATCTCTGCTCCAGCAATCAAACAAGGTTATTATCAGGCAGCAGCTCACCGACCTGGAAAGGCCTGGCCAATCAAAGGCTGCTGTGATGTGAGGGCTGGAGCTCGCTCATGTGACAGTAACACAGAGTGGCAGCTCATGTTGTCAAGGGATAGAAAGATGGAAAGAGGAAAGACAGACGACTGAGGCTGAATTCAAAGGAGAAAAACAGAAGAAAGTGTGTGGGACAGTAACAAGAGAATATCTGTAAATCACCCATCTCCAGCACTGTCTTCACCTTGACATTACTCTCAGAAGGGCAGGAGAACATAGGAAACACAGAATACAGTTCTTTAGAAATATTTTATATGATTTTGTCAGGATGTTGTTTTTTTAGTAAAACTCTGTCCTGTTTTTCTATCTTTGAGGAGGGCGATTACATCCCTGAAAAATGTAGTTAATAACAGAAAAATAGAGACAAATAGAAGACTGAGAGACGTGGCAGAAAGCAAAACATGGTGAAAACATCTCTTCATTGTGGTTTCACTAATTCTCTTCTTGGCCCCAGCTCCCTCTGGCATTCATTCGATGAGCATTAAGGGCATTCTGTCCTCCCACTTCTGTCCTTTCATAGCAACAGGTCTGAAGAACCATATTAGGC
Organism: Seriola lalandi dorsalis; assembly: GCF_002814215.2. Lineage (NCBI taxonomy): Eukaryota > Metazoa > Chordata > Actinopteri > Carangiformes > Carangidae > Seriola > Seriola lalandi. Next base: position 500,300 of record NW_019525441.1, on the reverse strand, counting down.
TTAATTAAATTATCGTACACTCAAAAAAAACAAAAACAAAAAAAACAAAAAAAAACAGAGACTTTCATTTCATTAAATTATTGTTGGTAACACAATACACCAAGACACACACACGGACCTACAAATCTCTCGAGAATACAATCTAATCTCTTTCAAAAAACAACCAATCAGAGACAATCAGGCACTGCGGGGGACAACATTGATGGGGACAGCATGACTGTGTGAACATCTGTGTGATTATGACCTGGTCATCTGGACAAGCTTCAAAGACCTATCCGCGTGTGTGTTTGTGTGTGTGTGTGCGTGTGTGTGTGTGTGTGTGTGTGTGTGTCTCTTACGTATATATAAATGTCTGTCTTTGTGTCCTAGCACAATTTCTGTCTCTAATCTGACCAGGCAACAATTCCCAGTATCTGCTATTTTTCCCCCACATAGAACCGAAACCTCAGGGACCTTCAAAGCCGACTTCATAAGAAGTCTACTGCTGAGCGTTCAGACAAACTAGACCCCCTTAAGCTCCGACTGACGACTGTCTGCTAGACGAGTCTGCTGGACAGGTTGCCCTGGGAACCGAGTCTGATTCCATTATGGGATGGATAAACACAATCAAAGAGTTTATCCACCTTCTATAGCTAGAGAAAAGACCCCCGCAATGATGGATCTAATCTCCTGCACAATATCTGGGGTGTGTGTGTGTGTGTGTGTGTGTGTGTGTGTGTGTGTGTGTGTGTGTATGTATGCAGTTTTCATGCCCACAGTGCGTATGTCCGTCTTTGTGCATGTGTGTGCTTGTAAGACATGAGGAGATTGAAAACTCTGCACCTCACTGGAAAGTGGCTGAAGTTGCACTTTTGGGAAGCAATAAACCGGCAGTATTATTTACAACATGTGTGTGTATGGTGTGCGTGTGTGTGTTGTCCTGTGGGGAGGGCATCAGAGAGATAAAAGAATAAAGACACAGCAGTGCTGCTGCCAGTGACAGGTAGGAGCACCTGACAGATTCATGGCAAACTGGCACTGTATTCTGCACACATCCAACAGCTTTACTTTTCCATACACATTCTTTTACTTTCCCTCCATGTAGGTATCTGTCTCTCTCTCTTGGTCGTCATTTTAGTTTGCTTGGGTATAGTTTCCATAAATTGCTGCATTATTTACTATTCAACAGGAGTGCATAGCTATCCCTCTCAGGCAATATGCAAGTATATAACAGACACATACTGCACATCCAATGCAAGAACAATATAATCACTGATGCAATTCTACTGAGATTCAGTTTAAAGATTCATTGTCAATTCAATTCAATTTCCCATGAACTGAATTGTTTCAACTTTTGAATGGCTGTAGCTAATTAAAACATCAATAATACTTTAATTCTTATTTTAAGTAATATTTAATGAAGAACTAATACCCTGAAAATGACATGCCCTGCTGCCTGTCTGAATGAATAGGAAAGTTGGTATTTCAATATTCTATGGTACCATTGTATGTTTTGCACACTGACACTGATACTGTTACTCAGAATACAGGCTAGGTTGTACACAAGAGTCCATGTGGGACTTTTGATCAGTAAGTAAATTAGCTGAAGTTGGTGATTTTCTGAAAACCTAGCAGGACACTCCAACGAACAGACACCACATACACCACCAGAGCATATAATGTTTGCAAAATTCTCAAAACTGTACAGACTTTTGAGACATTTTACAAAGCATGTTGACAAATCTCTGATCAATTTTCCAATACATACTGGTTACACTTCACTGTTTAGTGGTTTTGCCATCCTCTCTTTCCATTTCAACCCCATGTACACTCCACTGTAGCTGTATGAGTGATGTGCATATGTATATATAAGCAACCTGAATTCAAAGCAAGCTAACTTGCCACCCAGAATACATGCAGTCTAAGAGCCTTTCTATTCCTCTGCATTTTCTTTCTTCCTCTTTGGTCTTATCTCATTCTATTCTCATTCCACCTGTCTGTTTGTTTCCTTTTTATCATCTTTTTGTTTTTTTTCTTTCATTGCTTCCAATCTACTCTCTTCTCTCTGTTGTTGGTTTCTTTCTTCTGCCTTCTTTATCTCTCTCTCTAAATGACCTTTTTAATGGGTGTGGGTTAGAGAGAGAGAGAGAGAGAGAGAGAGAGAGAAGGAGAGAGAAAGAGAGAGAGAGAAGGAGAGAGAAAGAGAGAGAGAGAGGATGCTATTTATTGAGGAAAATCCTCCTGAATGAGTGAGAAAAGATTAGAAAAGAGAGCAAGGGCTGGCAGAGCAAAGCAGTGCGTGCATGGATGTGTGAGTAAGACTTAAGACAAGACGTCCATGCTGCATTTTAATAGCCAATGTGGAGACACCTCTTTGAGGTCGACTACAGATGTTACTGTTAAAGGAAAACTGAATTCTTCACCAGTAATTATGAAGCTGATGCCTGACTAAATGAAGGTTAGGGTTCAACCACAAATTATTTTTGCCATTTTCAGTTCTGCTGCAGTGGGAATTCGCATGTTTGAAAAAGGTCACATACAGGGCAACTCGGTGGTCTTGTCACGAAATCATCTAAACAATGACTTGTTGATCAAACAAATCTTGCTGTTGGGATGTATTGTAAAAGATTTTTGATCTTGTGCTTTAGTTTGTTGTCTCTTACTGGGAATGTGGCCTTTCCTGCTGTTCAACAAACAGCCTTATGGATCAACATCATAAAAGACTGTGTGTAATTGCAGGATTTATATAGATCATAAAAACCTAAGTAATGGGTACCATTTTCCATGTTGCAGTGGGAGCATATGGACAGTGACTACTGCAGCACTATTTTGTCAGAGAACTTGTTTTTCTGTCTGCTCATCATTAGTAAACAATAAACCTATCAAAACAACTACCTGCTTTTATGGCTTGACAAATCACGTATCTTGTAGCCTTTACAATTAATTTGCTTATGACCCTTCAGTGTTGCATTACCTATTTAAGGTGAATAATAATACACCGGACTATGCTGGAGATGCAATATTTGTCTCATAATCTATATGGACCATTTGCACATAAAACAAAATGTGCATTATGCAATAATGCATCATGTGTTTGAACAGAAAAACTACAATAACCAACTCACGGTTATATGCCTCCACCGACCAGTCATGTTGCAGTTTACATCCATGTCTGTCCAGACTCATATAAATTATGTAGTGAACACTAACACACAACCTGGCAGCACAGAAGATCTATATAATCACCACAGTTTCAAGTTGGGCACCAAAGATTAGTGTCCCCATTTCAGTATCTGACTAAATGTGAAATATGGTAACAATTTCCCCTTCTGTTCCTGAGATACACTTTTGAATAGTGGCCAGTGAAGTGTTTTTGCAGAACATTATGATGTGACAGTGCAATTGACCTTTGACCATAATGTAATGTCATCACTTCATTATTTTATCCTATTGGACATAATAATTATCATATCAATTATCATAATTAGCGTATGAAATCTTGAGTTATGGCCAAAAACATGTTTTGTGAGGCCACAGTATGACCTTGATCACTGATCTTTGACCACCAAATTCTAATCAGTTCATCCTTGAGTCCAACTGAGCTTTTGTGCAAAATTTCAAGAAATTTCCTCATGGTATTCCTGAGTTATCGCTTTCACAAGAATGGGACGATGCCCTAGATATTTGTGTGAAATTTTATCATAATTAGCACATGAATTCTTGAGTTATGGCCTCCATGGTTATAGCCAAAAACGTGTTCTGTGAGGTCACAGTGACCTTGACCTTTGTCCTTTGACAACCAAATTGATTCATAAATCACTCATCCTTGAGTCAAAGTGAACGTTTCTGCGAAATTTGAAGAAATTCACTCCATGCCTTGCTGAGACATTGCTTTCACGAGAATGAGCAGAACAGACTCCCTGTAAACATACTGCCTCTGGCCACAGCTTTTGCCGGTGCAGAGGCATAAAAAAAAATCCTACCATAAAATCAAATCATGCACTCGACACCATAATGGTTTTTTTAAACACTGGGTGTGTTCCCTTACTTAATTACTGAGTGTATTTCACAGGCCTTCTGAGAATTCAACAGTGAAAGTTTCATCTAAATCGTTTGAGAAAAATCTCAAAAATATTTTAAAAACCTCTTTAAAGAGGGTTGATTTCTCCTCTAACTCTTGCTCTTTCTATGTCTTGGTGTGTATATGCTGCTCAGGAGGGGAGTTAATGAGAGTGTGAAATTAGTGCAGAGTCGCGGTGTATGTCGTTTTCACCACAGGCGACAGTGGTGGGAGGCTGAGCCCTTCTGTCCTTTTCCTGTCATCCATCTCTCCATTTGCTTCTTATTCCTTTCATCACTTGTTCCATTGTCCTTCCCTCTCTTCTTCCCCCGAGCACACTCTGTCAATCTCTGACCTTCTGACTCTACTCTCTCCCATGTACTTTTTCACTCAACCATGGAAACTTACAGTAGAACCAACTTCAAGTAAACCTTGTATGCATTCAAGTATCTGCACATCAACACAAGTACTTTTAATAAGCTAATGCTGCGTGTGCACACAGAGAGCTCTGCACTCAATCAACTGTTAAACACAGTGAAGTGTTCATTCCAGCTCACCCACCAGACTGACATTATCTGAGGACCAGAGGGACAATTCTAAGCCTCCTTTATGTTTTGGTACACATATGCACAGACAAATAATAACATGCACTCACATGCACATACAAAATTGCTTTGAGTAAAATTCGGATAAGACGCAGTAAAGTGTTTTGTAAGATGACAGAATTGTTCAAACGAAACAGCCCTACAGTTAACTTTAAAGTTCCAGCCAAGAACCTATTTGGAGTCAGGACTAATAATTAAAAAACAGCTAGATTAAAGGCTAAATGAATTCAGTTCGAATGGAAAATAGCAAAGCACAATTCTGTTGCTATTACATTAAGCCCTTCAGCAAGCAAAGTTGATGACTTTGAGGTAATAAAGAAAAATGTGGTTTTCTTAAATTATTATTACTTATTATTTTCCGATATCTGGCCGTCATCCGTATTGGTTATGATAATATTTTAGTGAAAACAATCACAAGTGCTCCCAGGTTTCCATGGGTCCAGTATGACTCTCTCTAAAGTACCAGCTATTTAGCAGTCAAAGCAAAGGCAATTTAAATTGTCCAGACGACCTTGTGGAAATACTTCTTGATTCAACATGATTTGACCATTTGGTTAATAACAAACAAGCAAAATTTCTGCCTTTTAAAACATAAGATTGGTAATGAATATTGAAGAGTTGAAAAAGGCACAGGAGAGACTTCATAACATACTTGCAGTTTTACAGATTTAAATTTAAAATTCACAGCTTTAGAGTTGGAAGCAGAGCTTTCTGTAGGCATTTCAATAATAGTACATTTTATTATTTATTTAAAAAACTATGCTTTCAGTTGAGAGGGAAATATAACAGTCATCTCGGTGTCGGTGGTTAAGTTTGATTTACAAAAAAATACTACATTTAGTTGTGTGTACATGGACTGTGCATGTCGACTTGTTTTACTATATTAGTGGGGTCGAAAAACTAGAGCCCACTATACTTGTGGGTTCTGGCAGATTGGAGGATTGGATTGGATTGAAGTCCACAAGTTTAAATGACTGATGACTGTTTGAGGGATAACAGTTTTAGGGTTTGGTATTCCCGTGCATTATGTCAATCACAGCTCACTGTGTGTGTGTGTGTGTGTGTGTGTGTGTGTGTGTGTGTGAGAGAGTGACTGCGAGTGTCTGTGCATTGGCTCTAATTAAACAGTGATCATATGGTGTGAACCGCATGTGTAAATGCACACAAAAACACATACAGACAGCCACACAGCTACAAATATAGCAGACATCCAGAGGCATGGCCACGCCTGGTCATTCTGTGCATGGTGAACGAGGAAGAGATTAGGGGCCTGTTGAAGCTTTTCAAAATGCCAAACTCATCCAGAGCAAGGGGTGTAAATATCACCCAAATGTCAGCAGGAGACCCCACAAGTCAAAGTAAATTGGCTGCTACATGCACAAACACTCCCCTGTCTGCCCCATATTTGTGTGAGCATCCTTAAAGCCATATACTCGACAGCCTGACACATCTGGTTACATTGTAGCAAAGGGCCTACCTCACAATATGAAGTATATAGAATCGAAACAGATATACATATTGTATACATATTGTACACTGTTTTAGAATGGCATATGTACAAGGTCAATATAAATGTAGAAAGAAAGGAGGAAAGAAACATTAGAAGTAACTATATTAGAAGATTCTACTCCACACACGCCCTCTTCTCATTATAATCCATACATTTTCTAGCATTTAGCCAGGTATAGGTTGAAGGCAGCAGGCTAACCAAGGTAGCCCAGATGTCCTCCTCCTCAGCCACCTCCTCCAGCTCTCCCCGGGGGACGCTGAGGCCTTCAAAGACCAGGTTGGATATATAATCCCTCCAGCATACTCTGGATCAGAGATATGCAATATTCTTTCTTTGGCTGCTTCTAGATATTCTGTCCAAAACAGAATAGGTAACAAGAAAAGACTTGGTTACCCCAGGAGCTTGACTTATGGGTCAGTGCACAGACACAGCTCTCACTTGTGCTATACAAGGACTGGATAGCTCATTGGAATGGCACTGATACCCCATAATCCCACAATATAGAACCCACTGGGAATACTGGGCCTTCTCCAAGTTAACATAAGCAAATGTAACAGGATGGAGAAACTTCAAAGATACCTAAAGTGCCTTTGCATTGCGTTTCCTATTTTGCAAGCCAATCACATGCATGCATCATCATCATCTGAACCAGAAGCGGAGTGCTTAATATGACATAAGGAGAAATGGTGATTACTTTGTGATACAGGCCCCAAACGCACAAAAACAATATAAAGCACACTTGATTTAGGGGGAGAAAAGGCAAAAGCCATTTGCAATCAAACATTAAGACCCTGTTGTCTCATACGCCTACACATTGCCACACACACCACTGCTTTCCTGTGCTGCAACCCCCAACTGCTTCTGTCATTAAAGCTGCCATGAGTTGCATGGCTGGCTGCTGGAGGTGTTGTGATCCATCAGCGGAGTGCCAGAGCTTTGCCATTAGAAAACCATCTGCAAGCAACAGTGCTCCATTGGCACTAGAAGTCTAGAGAGGGCAAGTCGGAGGGAGGGAGAAAGAGAAGAGAGCCCTGTGTGCGAGGCAGTTTGGTGTGATTGATATGAACCATTACAGACAACATGGGAGAGGTAGGCTGAGAGCTAGTCACCGTTTTATTTTTGGTCATTTGTTCAGACAAAAGCTTGGCCAGACACACAGTGAACAGGGGTTGAACGTCATCATGTGTGTGTGTGTCAGAGAAACTAGGGACGTGCGCTAGAGGGGGGGACAGAGAGAGAGACTGAGAGAAAAAGGCCAAAACATTAGCGAAGGGACATAAACACAGTCAACCACCAGCAAAGAAAGAGAAAAAACATGCATAAACACATGCCTCCACACACACATAAAAACACACTGTAGTCCTCACTTTCTGAAACCAGTCATTTGCTTTCAAAGAGCATCAATCAGTCACACAAAAGGCAAAATGACAACTGACAATACATCTTAGATTAGTAGGGATGTGATGAAGAGCAGAAATGGATCTGATAGATGAAGTGAAATTTAGCTTGAGTGCAAATTAATTTAATCGGCTGATGTTCTGTGATTCCATATACTTTAGTAGTCAAGATATACACATCATTCAGTTGCCAGTAGAGATTAAAAAATGTTGTAGAGTCAAACAGCACTGCAGTTAGCCATGTCGTAATGCAGGTCCTCCCAGGTGACCTGTGTACAGCTGTAGATCTCCACTGGCTGAGTATTCAAGATACTTTTATAGTGAAAACATCTGTTAACCAGGGATGGAGGGAGTAAATTGTAGTGAAGTAAGAGTACTGTTGTTTAAGAGAATTCTACTCTAGAAGTAAAATTACTTGTGTAGTAAATGTTCCCATGATAAAAGTACAAAATAAGTCAGTTAATATGTACTCTGAGGAAACGTTGCTGCATTTCATTTTTAAAAGGGGACTAGGAGGGGTAAAAATGTTATATGGTGATAATAATAATAAAAGATGATAAAACTATTAAATGAAAGAAGAACATATTTAGGCTACCAGGTGTATATGCATTGGTATTTCAAAGCATATACACCAATCCCAGGTGGAACTGTATTGGAAACAACCAATAAATTCCAGTCAGGCACTCTGCAGCCTGTGCATACAGCTGATAATTATACATGACCGCAGGAGTCCTTAGACTTTATGTAGCAATATTAAGCTACATAAATCAAACAGCTGCCACTTTAACAGAAGGATAAAAACAGGATAAAGCAGCAGAAAAGGCGGAGATGTATAAACAACATAAACTCCACAGCGGCTGCAGCCGACAAACACAGACAAAATGCTACGTTGCTAGGCAACACAATAGTTGTTGATGTTCTCCTCTGTACAGTGAGTTACACCAATCCGTCATTCGTTGCACTCGCCTGTCTGAATGTCACTCTGTGAGTCTTGTGCAACACAAAGTCCTCTACAATCTGCTCCATATCCAACTTCTCTGCTAGTTAATTCTCAACGCAAAATATAACCAGTCTGGTCTCACTGTTCTCCCACAAGTTTTCAAACACCGAGCTCAATCACCGCTGCAGTCACAATATGGTTTATCCAAAAGAAGGATCCACCATCAGTATTTTAGCAATTATCGTTTAGCCACACCCAGCATGTGCCTGTGACTTTTGTTTCTACTCTGTAATAATTTCAACTGTAAATGTAGCAAATTAAGTAAAATACTTGAATTAAAAAATACTTAAAAGTAAAATTACTGATTTTTTAAAATACACCAAAAAGTAAAAAGTAGACAAAAAAGACTCTTTGTTACACTAACGAGAGTAAATGTAACTCGTTACTCACACTTCTGCCATTAACTCACCAACTTTATGCAAATTCAAGGGATGAACAAAGTGCTTGCTAAAGAGAAACTTTTATTCTGCTCCTATGCATTAAAAATATGCATCATCATGTTAAAGCTGTAGAAATGTATGCCAAGCACCATAGTGTGGATATAGGAAGCATCTCTGTTTAATGGATCCTAGAAGGTAATGTATCACTGCACGGAGGCCAATTCAATTAAATTGCTTCACTATTAGATTTACACTACTCTACTGGGACCACAGCACTGTATAGAAAACTAGCACACATACAGAACATTACCACAAAGACAACCCTTCAGAATACTCAAATTTAATGGGAAATAAAAGCAAGGGTGGTAGTCGAACCCAATTCCTGGAGGCTATCAACAAAACATTTTGAACTGAGGGTACAGTATATTACATCATGTTTGATTTATGATAACCCTCCAAACATTAAAAAGGTTGAAATCAATAGACAGTCACTAAGAGGCTCTGTAATATAATTAGTTTACATTTTACTGGTATTGACTCATGTCCCCTGACTTCACATGTCTTGTGGCCAGGCCAATGAGTATGACACAAGAGGCCATTTAACACATAGCTCTTGGAATCGTCCAAATTATTCCAAAAACAGGAGTTTTTTTATTAACTTTATTTTAACGTGATCAGATAAAGTCAATATATTGTTGGAAATCAGAATTGTTTTTTGCTTTTGTCCACTGCAGGAAAGTGCTTTAGTATATCACGACATCTTTGGTAGTCATAGAGATTTGCCATGACTTATTCACTTGCATAACATAATTTGCAAAACTATATATATATATATATATATATATATATATATAAAATATATATATAAATATAAAAAAATAGAATATATCTTTTCTTGTGACTTCACTCTGTTCATAGTCATCACACTGATACTTCAGCAGTGACTCACACAGTAGGCAGTACCATACCAACAACTGAGAACATCAGAAAGCAGACGAGTGACTGTATACGTCCTGCCGCTTTGTGTTGCTGATCACATTTCTGCTGAACCACAAACACATCCTGAGACCACGTTCAAATCTGTTTTTGTCTGGATGTTAAGTGTATCACTCAGTGCTGTACCTGAGAAGAGGCTGGAAGATCACAGTGATGTTCCTCGCTCCTTGTTTACACACAAACTTCATTTCTCCTCCTTCAATCAAGTTGTCATCAGCGCCACCTAGAACACAGGAAGCAGGACATGACTGAATCAAACATGTGAAAACGGACATTAATACATAGTAGTGTTGTTTGGGGGGTTTACTTTAACTGCACAGTATGATAAATGGATATGTGTGGATCATGACATTAAGAAGATTGAGGGGATTCTGAAGATCTGCTCTCAACTGGCCCACCCAGACTCAAAACTTCAGCAGTCATCACCACGCTGCGTCTTCAACAAAATTCCAACCAACCCCAAAGGTGCTCCTCTGCAGGTGACCCTAAACTCTTGATTTCCCTGGAAGGGGCATCTAAAAAATTATGTTTCCTCTATTAATTAAATTTTTTTCAACTCTCATATTGTTCTGCGTCTACACATTCAGCTGTAATAAACACATCACTCAGTCAGCGTAGCTCTCCATCACAAATCTAAATGCATCCCACGTGCCCACACTCTTCCATACCCTTGCGTCGCTGTGTGGGTAAACCCCACAGCTAACAGGGTTAATCAGAAAATCATTGCCATGTAACAAAAAAGGGGAGGGGTGCTGGGGCTCAGACAGGGGAAGAGGGGAGATCATAGGGGAAAGAAAGAACACCAAAGCTCATTACCTCTACTCATCCTGAAGTAATCAATATAATTGATGGAGGAGAAATTGCGGCTTGTTGTCGATACAGCAAACTGCAGAGCAACAGAATTGTCTTTGTGTGTGTGTGCGTGTATGTATAAAAGTTTTGAAAGATTACTACGCATGAATGCATGCAAACACGTTTACAATTGGTTCATACAGTGTTCACAAGCAAATTGTGATTGGTTGATGAATACGAATAGGAGAAGGTGAGCAGGATGGTGGTGGCATTCCTGTCTCTATGCAGTCGAGACAATGTTGTTCATTAGAATTTCTTGATTTAGGTTTATGGTTATGACAAGAAGTACAGCAGTGCAATAAATAACTTTCTATATTCAAAACCAAGAGAGTCTGATATATTAAGAATTCAACTCCATGTGTGGGAAAAGCTTTAAAAAAGAGTTTGATTCAAAGATTTTAGGACTTTGTAAGAATAACTGTGAAATTTTGAGCAGTTGAAATGTAGTATAGATGAATGAAGTGCAGAAAGTAAGTGGAAACACTGGACAGAAATCAAATAAGGTGGTGACCCAAGTTACTTTAATACGGTTTTGAAATGGGTAAGGATGTGTGTGTGGATCATAGTGTGGATGTGTGTGTTCTGAAATGGTGAGATTTTAGTTGGGCACAAAGCCTTGATCTGCAGTTTTCTTGTGTTTCATTTCCATGTTCTATACAGCCCTGCAAAGCTACTGTGATACAACACAAAGACAGCCCACGATAGTGCGAAAGCCTGCTCCGCATTACCTGTGCAGCCTTGCCTAGCCTTGCATTCAAATGTATATCAACCCATTGTTCCCTGTGCTGGGCTCCAGAATACATTTCTAATGGAACAAGTTTCATTTGAAACGTAGGGGAGACAACACTCTCCGTATTTCATTAAAATGACAAGGGAAGCTTTCATTCCATCCAAAACTTTCAAATCGAGGGTTTCTGATTGTGATCTGTTGCCATGAAATTTGCCTGCACGGTAAACCCACATTCGTGTTGCTAAGTAGAGACAGAGATGGGGTCCAACTCACTCAGACTCTCTCTTTCTCTCTCTCTCTCCATCCATTCTTCCCTCCTTTGGTGCCAATTCAATTAAGACTCAATTACAGGCTCCTAAACAAAGCTGCCGCCAACACACTCTCTCGCTCTTTCTCCCTCTCTACCTCATGTTCTCTATCTCTCCCTATCGCTCTCTCTCTCACCCTCTCTCTGTCATCATCAACATGGAAAGAGCTGGCTAAACTTTTGTTTCCTCATCATCAACTTGCAAACACTCAAGTTCCCATGAATAACATCAACATGTCACAGACTCTGGGGAAAGTTAGCATTACTCGTTTGCTCCAAGAGCCACGACTTACCAGCAACTACACAAAACACACAAAACACACACACACACACCACTCAAACACACTCACACACACACACACACACACACACAAATTGACTACCATGTATGTATTCCCAATGACAGTGACCAATTTAATTTCATGCTCTAAACATCTGCATCCGTGTCAAACAAAGGAGCCAGGAAGAGACCCCATTGATCCATGGGGTCTGGGACCAGCTGCCAACGGGTTATAGTACTGATGAATATTAATTAGTCCGGCATTAATATGCATGTGATTCTTCAGAGTTGTCTAGACGTGACAGGGTGGCTCCGGTTTCAGGTCAGGATGCCACCAAACTGCTGCCAGCCCTCTCTCACCACAATGCGTAAACGTGTGACTTTGTTTGCGAGAGCTTGTGTGTTTGCATGTGTGTGCTTGAGGATCCGTTAGTGTTATTTGGATGAGTGTCTTACTGCATTTGTGTTCCTTGATGTGTGGTCTGATCCAGGATTACTGGGAGGGGTGTGTGGAGGTGTGGTGCTCAGTGGGACGGCAACTGAAGGCTGGGGAGGAAGAAGTTACACATTCTAATGTGGCCAAATCTGCCTGAAATCCCCCATGAGGACCATTGCTTCGTCTTCAACACACACACACACACCTGAGCACACACGACACACAACTTCTATCCATAAAAACATCCACAGATTAAAGGAGGAGAAACAGACAGGTACAAATATATATGCACATACACACAAAGTTGTGACTTGCGTACTGACACAGAGAGCCTAAAACAAATAGATCAACCAAAACTACAAAAATACCATATGCTCACACTCACTCACACAGTGACACCCATCCAGCCCCCAGTGGTGCTTTAGCATGCGCTCCCAGCCCACATGCAATCAAGTCAAGCAGTGACTTAGTGAAATTGCATTAGCTACACTTTCTTGGGTTTGATGAGAAACAGGTTTGATCCTGTGATGAATTCCGGCCCTGCCCAGATTTAGGCAGGGAGAGAATGAACGTGCGATGCCTTCTTTAATACACTCCGACGTCTCCTGGGACCAGTGTGTTTCTGTACGCGTCCGTGATTGTGTGAGAGAGGACGAGATGAGGAAATCCAGACAGACGAGCAAAGGAAGGGTCATAATCCCTAATTTACAAGTGGTTTGAATCTGTCTTGTGTTCACAAGTGTAAATGTGTGTGCCAGTGTGGAAAAAAAAGTACAGGGGTATTCCAGATACCCATAAGACTTTCCAGATATACACAATCCCTGTTCGATTGTATGTCTTACCAGATATATAGAGAAAGGGACGATAGCTCAGTGATATGTAGATTCAATCTGCATAAATCTACAAAGCACCTTGAAACTTACTGGGTTTTTTGCTTTTTCTTTAACTTATTTCATATTATCCTCTGTCACACCTGTTAACTACTTTTTCAAAAAATGATCTTTGTTTGTGATTTGACACTATTGTAATTTGTGTGCAAAACACCAATAAATAAAGTTCTTAAAAAAAAAATCTTTGTTTTTTGCTCACTATTATCACCTCTCCATAAAATTGTACTGTGACAAGATTCTCATATTGAGATACTAGAATTAACTATTAATTCAGCCAAATTAAAGATTTTAAATGGATAAACAGGAAAACCCTGTGATTTTAAATATGTTAGAAAAGATTATGACACATTGATATCAAGATAACGTTATGATAGTAACCGAAATTCTAAATTTGGTTTTATAATTATTGTCCAGCACATACAGTATTAATGGTTGGTTAAACAAACGCATGGCCCAACACAGAAGGGCAAACTCTTCAGGCCCTGTCTCAGCTGTCTACTCCCACCTAAAGGAAAAGGCACACTCCTTTGAAGACAGCAATGTCAAAATCTTGGACAGGGAGGACAGATGGTTTGAAAGGGGAGTCAAGGAAGCCATCTATGTAAAAGTGGAGAGGCCATCGCTAAACAGGGGAGGGGGTCTGCGACACCATCTA
>NW_019525441.1:447367-486203 GCF_002814215.2 Seriola lalandi dorsalis | reverse complement strand
AACAACATAACCTCAGACGACTCTCAACGATCGTCATCCACCAGGGGCTCACCTGACCCTAACGACTGTCGTTCACACGGGATAACAACAGGGTCACCTGACCCTAACGACGGTCGTCCACATGAGACCACAACAATGGTCAGGTGAAACCAGTACTTTCACAGGTACTTTGGTGGACCCAAAGTAGGTTAAATACCTGGGTCCTACTCCACTTTCTTGGTCAGACTAGTGCGGACTAGAGAGACCAATACATAAGAACTGATGAAGCCGCTTGGATAAGAGGCGAAACGTCTTCCACAGACAAATATAAGTCCAGTTGCCTTCGATTTAATTTGAGAAAGAGTATTAATGGTTCTTCAAATATGCAGTCCTGCAAACATAAATATCCTAAATGTGTATGAGATGTTTTTGTTCATGTCTCAGTAAAAAAGCCATGTACAGCTTGTGATCACAGTTGTAACCTCTCATTTATAGCCAGTGTGCCACGCTGGGTTTGTGTCTGCATGTTATCAGAGAGATCAACTCAAGAGGATCAAAGACATCTGTGGTCGCCCTGGCTAGATTCTGATTGGGACTGGCAGGAAAACGACAGGGTGATTGGTGTAAATGACTCACAATCACATCCCTCACACAGAAACACATGGTGTAGTATCACAAAGCTGAAAACAAATGGCTGTGCTGGGAAAGACAGCGCGGGCAGAATTTAACATCAAACGCACTCATAGAAATTTGTTTGGACACTGTCTTACACCCGTAACTATTCAAGCTGAAATTTAACTGGTAAGATTCTACAACATCTGCACCTTTTCCAAAGCATGTGCAGCAATGGCTTGCCTACAAATGAGTAGAGTGAGGCGGCGCTCTTCCTTTGATTGAGGCACCTAATCTGTGCCATAAGCCAGCACTGCACATTTCAAGCTAAATTGTGCAAATAGAAAGCAACATATAGAATAATCCAATTTTCACCCTCAGTGGTCTCATTTGTCTGCTGTTGTAGCCGTTATGCTATGAAAATTAGTTTGTGAGTGATCAATTCAGGGAATATTCTCCAAATACATATCAGATATATTTGTGTGTGTGCATGTGTGCGTGTGTGCGTGTGTGTACACACACCTGCAAAGAGATCAGACAGGCAAACTCACAAAGTTGAAACCTGCTGATCTAATAAGATCGGTTTCTGTATCAATAATGTATGAATCTCAGGTCAATTCCGGGCATCCCATTCCACTCAGACTGTCTTCATGTCTGATTGGGTCTTAATGAGAGCCTTCTATTATTAAAATTAATTTGATGGGATGGTATCGGCTGCTCCACCAGCCAGGAGACCAAATCCACTCCTCAGTTGAGAATAAACGGCATAAATAAATGATAGTATAAATAAATTCAGGTGTAAATTGAGTTGGATTAATTATTAAAGGTGTCACTGTGGCATACAATGTGTCTCTATGGTCTTGAGTTTAATGAATGCACATCTGTCAGTTGTGGTATGACAACAATGCACTTCAGTAGCAGAGTGAATATTAATTGTGCAGAATGTGTCTTTTGAGACACGAAGGAGTGTCATCCTAAACATGGGACACTTTTAGGGGCTGGTGAGATTTATGAACAGCTGGAAATTTATGTTGTTTGTCTTTCAAACTTCAGCAATGTCAGTTTGGTTTCCATCTGCCAACTGTGGTGGCAGTGTTAGAACACTTGGTTTGTACAGGGGTTTCATTTTCATTATTAAAAAAAAAAAAAAAAAGCATTCACACAACCGTTTATACAATACAGTGAAAACTGTGTAGCTTTTTGGTTTTGATGCTAAAATAACAATGAGTTACTGTGACTCAGACACCATATTCATATTCATCTTATCTCACACAATAAATCCCCTGAGATTCAATTGAGATCTGCCACCAATTTTTGTAAGCAGGGAAGGTAAAACCATGTATATATTGATGGTAAAAAATGTTCAAACCTGTAACTACAACCTGAACATGAGATCTGAGCGGAATAAGATATGAAATGAGATAAAACATTTATCTAACACACTGAAACGCTGACTGTTTGATTCAATGTTTCATAATGGCAGATGAATCTATTGAACCCCCACAGTAAAAGACATGCTGGTCCGGTGAACTACAAACTCAACTGCCACTTGGTGTGAATGAGTTTGTCTGTCTATATGTATTACCCTTGTTTTAGGGTCATACCCATAATATGACAGCATAATTTCGGTGCTCTTAATACACACACGTGACAGACAAGTAGTACTTACATCGTCAAACTTCAAGCACCACTTAGACCTGTAACCTCTTGAAGGTGTACCACTTAAATAATTGTTACATTTTGAGGAAAACCAGCTCACCCCACTCATAGAGGCTATAAAAACGCAATCTCTTGAATCTGTCAACCATAACAAAGATTTACATATGAGTGATTGAGTGCGTGTGTGTGTGCGTGTGTGTGTGTGTGTGTGTGTGTGTGTGTGTGTGTAAAGACAGGGAGAACTAATCGTCCATAAGACCAGTCTCATCTCATCTTTGATTGAGCTCAGCAGGGAATCAGCCGGCACCCTCTTCTTTACAGGAAGAACCTGCTGCATGCTGGGAAAGCAAGAGGTGTGTGTTTATCTGTCAGGCTACCGGTGAAGCTGCCACAGTGCAGGTGCCAAGGTCTCTACAGACTCTAAGTCCCACATGCTCCTCTTCCACCCTTCCTTCCCTCCCTCCCTCCCTTTTCCATTTGTTCATCTCTCCATCTTCCCCAATCAGCAGGTCTGAGATTAAAAGTAAACACAGAGGTAACAGTCAAAGCCGCCAATAATGACAAGACCAATGCTGATTAAAATTAGCCCCAGACTGGAAAAATACATCAAGTTCTTCCTCTCTGATTAAATGTCTGCACTGTGTAAACTATTACAACCTTGTTCTATTCTCCTTCTATTGTCCTCTACATCCCCCCATTTCTTTTCTTTGTGCTTCCATTTTGTCACTGCTTTGAATGTCTGACTTATCTGTTTGTCCCCTTATCAAGGTGTGGCTCTAAATCTTGATTTCATGTGAAGATCTCATAGCTCTTAATTTTGGCCATGTTTAAAGTGGTAAGAAGAAGTTTGTGAACCTTATGAAATCAGCTGTTTTTTCTGCATTAGCTGGTCATAAAATGTTGAAGAGGAATTTTGGACCATTCTTCCTACAGAGGTGTTTCAGCTCAGACATATTCTTAGGATGTCTGGTGTGAGCCACTCTCAGGTCATTCCAGAGCATCTCTACTGGGGTACGGTGTGGACTCTGACTGGGCTCCTCTAACGGGTGGACTTTCTTTGTCTGAAGTCTTTTTGTAGTAGATTTACTGTTTATAAATGTTTTCATGTTGGTATGCAGTGCTCTTTTTACTCCATACATAGAACTGCGTGTTCTTCCCAAACAGTTCAACCTTATTTTCAACTTTCCATATAACGTTTTCCCAGCTTCAGGCATGTATGTGACATTTTTATGAACAACATGCTCCATGCAACCATGCACACTGATTTGTGTGAGGCAGACTCAACAACAGAGATGTTAACCACCTCGTATGTTTCCCTTAAGACTTAAGCTGTTACTCTGAGGTTCTTTGTCATGTTACTGATCATTCTGCATCGTCTTTGGAGTCATCTTAGCTGGACGCCCATTTCTAGGGACAGAAAGCCCCATAACTAAATAATTTCCATTCATAGACAGTTTGTCTGACTGTGGGACTGATGAATATCTAAACCCTCTGAGGTGACTTTGTAACTTTATGCAAATCAACAATTCTTAATCACAAGTCTTCTGAGATCTCTTTTTTGTGAGGCATGATCCACATCAGTAGATGTTTCTTAGCAATAGCAAACTCATAAAAATCACTCAATGTTTGAGTGATTCTTATAAGACAAAGCAGCTTTGACCTACACTTCAAATCTGATTTCATTGATTGGACCTTCAGGTTTTCTAATTCCTGACTCCAGTTAGCTTTTATCAATGCTATTAGCTGAGAGGTTCACATACTTACATACATACATACCAAAGTATGTATGCAGTAATTATTTAAAACAGACTATTGTAACTTGGAAGAAGATCTCACCATATTTTATGACAAATTTATACATAAATGCAGATCATTACAAAGGGTTCACTTAAATAAAATTGCAGCATGAATAAGACATGCATGCATTGTTTCATGTGGAAAGGCTTTGGTTAATGCCAGAGTAATTTTGGTTCACTCCTGGGCTTATACCAAAATTTATTCCAGCAGCTGTTGCTGGCTTGTGTTTGGATAATCATCTGTGATTCACGTTTTATCTGAAAGTGGAGAGCCAAAACAACTAAATGAACCGAAACAACAAGATATGCAATGTAGTAGTATCAGTTCTGTAAACATTCAGTAAAATGCTGTTTTAGCAGGTCCATAAACACATGACATAACAACAGTGAGTCAAATGATAGCAACTCCAATATCAGCCTTTAAATAAATGCCTGCGATGTCTTTCCCATTAGAATGCTTCTATCCATTAGTTTCCTACCCAGGGGTTGGGTGAGGTACACTAGAGTAAAAACATGTTATTATTATTATTATTATTATTATCATTATTACAAGCCACGGTGCATTTTCCACACTGACTCCATGCTCCACTTTAATTTCAGTGCCAGAGCTACTGTAATTCAATCAGTGGTCCCACAGCAGATGGGGGGGGGTTACGATACAAACATGATGAGTTGAAGATAACACATACAAAATAACTACTGAGAGCCAGGACATCTGCAGGAGTGTGTGTATGTATGCCTGTTTTCCACAATATGCAGAGCTGCTCCATATTTGTGTTCATGCTGAACACAAATACAGGCTTTTCACAGTAATAGCCTGTCAGGTACCAGAGGTACCCTGCATTTTATCTACAAACTCAGTTATGTCGTGCTGGAACAAAGCAATTCATGAAGGTCTGGCACTGCAACAAGAGCGGAAACATCATTTTCTCGTGACATTCCTGCGGTGTACAGAGCTCCAAGTATAGACTTGGTTACAACATGTCATTCAATTACAGCATGTTGTACATGTCATTAATGCCATAACTTTGCACGCATACTTTATGTAGCATACACACACACACACACAAATCCGAGCAGTATGAAAACTTCACATCACTCAGCTTTGTGGGTAACGTTCTTCTATGAATAATGACCAGAAGAACATAGGTTATTCTCATTTTTAAATTGCATATCATGTGCTGTAAAAAAGAAAATGATTTCCTGAGTACTTAAAGTTTCTAAATCACTTCCAATCCAATTCCATGATCAGGTAAATTTATATTTGCCCATACAAATGAACCAAGCACCCTGAAAAAACATGGTGCTAGTACACATTTCATGTTGTCTTTCTTGACTAAATATGAAGTATTCTATATACAATTCTGGATCATTTGACTGACATTTACTTAAGGTGGTTTAATATGAACATACAGCACATGGCCTATCATTTGTTGACTGAGACGTCTATGTTGAGACGCTTAAGCACCAAAAATGGAAGTTGGGCATGAAACAGCAAATCATAACTGAGAAATCAGTGTAGGAAAAAAATAAACTGACTGGGGCATAAATCGCACCTAAGCAGATGTCTGACATTCCAGCATCATAATCCTATAATAATTATTGACTTTTTTACTGACAAAGTTCAATTCCATCTAAGGTTTCTAGCTATGAATATGATAAATCATAATTGCAAGGTCAGTGGAAGTCAAGTATTGATCAACAAGATGAGTGAACAACCATTATCCTTGAACAACAAATGAAGTGAATGAATAATAACTGGAAAGGCTAGTCAGTGATTTTACAGTAAAAATGGATTTAGCGGCCTGGAGTGTGACCGAAGAGTGAGGAACTGATCTGAAAGTGGTTGTTTGGCTGAGAATAAGGTTAATCATGGAAAACATGGGTTAGTTTACCTGAGGAGCTATCTAAATGAAAAAGGTGGGCTATTAGATTCTGTTGTATTTTGGGGGGCAGTAATTGAGGGTGATGTGGAAGCTTCCTCTAATCACCCCATCATCCCTCTGTAAGGTCCAAGCACTTCTTCAAACTGACTTTCCCGAAAACATAATACATTCCTCCGCCAGCAATCGCAATCCTAGTTTGCCAAAAGTGTGCAACGCCACACATCACTTGGCAGGAACATGCTGTTTCTGCTACTTCACCTTACAAACACATACACTGAGAACACATGGCCGTTAACATCTGCCAGCCCCACCCTTGATATCTTACCTACTATTACCTCCACCCCCACGTCTCCCGCTAGACATTTTTCCATTTGCACCTCTTCTCCCTCGCCTCCCTACCTCCCTATTGGGGTGTACAAATCAGCTTGACAAGGAACACCACTTCTGGTTGCCCCCAGCAGTCACTCTCTTCCTCCTGCTTCCTTTCCCTGTTCCTCACTCTCTCATGGGAACATGATGCTATTATACATAAACAAGAAGCCCCTAAAACAACATAGGCTTTTTTCTGCACCTCAGACTGAGCATTAGCTGTTAAGGGGTGGGCAGAGAGGAGCAGTTTGTAATTAGATTGCTTGCATAGAGGACTCAGCCAGACTGTTCTTTTTGTTTGCCGGACACCCTGTGAAGAAGTCTATTTGAATATCAAAAGGAAAACATGGAACGTGTGAAATAGATTTGGAAACGAGTTGATAATGAATACATTTTAGGAGTGGTGGGAGGTCAGAGGTTGGAGAAATGGGAGTATATGTATGTGCCTGCAGGGAAAGGGGGAAGTTTGAAATGTGTATGTTTGCTTACGTGAATGTCGGGGTAAGCGTGTGGTGATAGGCAGGCTTTGTGTACGGCTGTCGAGGAGGGGGGATGTCAATTCAAACATGCCCTGGGGCAAGGCAATATCGCATGAAACGCAATGAACAGCCACGACACAAAGAGAAATAAAATTAAAAAAAAAAAAAAAGGAAAAAAAGAAAATGCTGTTAATGCATTACTGGCTTGGTGCGGTGCGAGACTGCAGTAGTTATTGAGATATATTCACACTTCACCTCCCAGATGACCACTGGGGCACTCGGAGTCATCTGCTGCCTACACACACGACAGACAGGCAATAAAAAAGCAGAGGGTGAGGATGTAAAAGTCTAGTGGTGGGGGGACATGCAGCGGAATAGAGGGGCATGGTTACACATCTATTGCTGGAAAAAATGTTGTTTTCATCATTTATTCATAGGGAATGTGATTGAATCTGGATTAGGTTCTGTGTGTTTCTAAAGTAGTGGTTTGCCGAATATACAAACATACCCACAAACAGTACGTACACATTTAGATGCACAGCTGAGGATCTGCTGTATATATGAACACAATATACTGTACACATTCTAGCTGGCAGTCTCACTAAATGCATTCAAAACGCATATTCCAGATGTGGCTACATATGGAGCTGTAATAAAGTCTTTAGATGAAGTATTGGATTAATTGAAGCATACGAGACATGCTTCAGTGGAGAAGGCAAGCAATTAAGTCCCCCTGCGTGTTTGCATGTGTATATGAGGCATGTGAATATGCGCCAATGCAGCGGTGCGCATGTGTGTAATGATATATGGCGGGTTCTTACAACACTCAGGAGACATAAATTACAGATATTTACAGATATTACAGATTAATTTCATACTCATTAGAGATATGTGAGCGTGGATAGGCTACAAAATCATTACACATTCTATACAAATACTGGTGCTCTGATATTTAGTTACAGACGATCTGGGAACTCGATTTCACACATACATGCAATACTGAGACCTCTCAGAGCTTAAAAAGTATTTTATGTGACACAGCTGGCATCTCCCAAAAAAAGTGAAAAATGCAGCAAGAATAGTAGCAGCTTCGGCACAAACTACAGAATTATTTGTGGTTGCGACTTTGTACTTTATTTAGTGCATGACCATTCTTATGCATTTGTAAACTGAGCATAGCTGGATTTAAAACGAACAATCAAAACTCTTATTTCCAAGACTGTGTTGGTGAGCATTTGAGTTAATAACTATATTGACTTGAAGCAGACCGTTGAGAAAAAAGAGTTTAGGAAACTCCAAGTAGAGAGACTAAGAGACACACATGACTAAGCTTTAAGTGTTGAGTAATCCTGGAGCCAGAAGAACTCATCAACTCAATCTCTTATTTCTAACTCTTTTCCTCTCCCTCCCTCCCTACAGTAAGTTTAATTTGAAGAGAGAGAAAAAGTCCCTTTCCACACCGTCCGTCTCAATACAGATTTTTCTAATTTCTTCCTTCAGAAATCTCTTAATGGCTTCTTTGCTGGACCCTGATGAAAACAATGACTTTTAACCTTCCTCTCCCTCCCTCCTTCCCTCCATCCATCTTTCCCCTCCCTCCATCACAGTCGACTTATTTCACTTTCTAAATGATTTCTTACTCCTTCAATCTCTTTGCAGCCATTCAGGCCCCGGCCTAGGCTTGTGGCCGGTGCTTCACATTGTGACAGGTGAAATGAAAGCCCAGAGAAATCTCATCTTCTTATAAACGCTCCGAGGCATTCAGCCAGTCAAAAAAAATATTTTTTCCCCCTTCTTTCTGAGGCGCCGACAGAAGGAAGAAGAAAAAAAGTGAGCTGTTATTTGGAGACCATTTTCCTTTATCCACAGTTAATCAATGCTGTTCTTTTTGTGGTGATGGTGGGGGGGGCGAGGCTGTATATTTTGCATACATTTACAGACTACCTACTGTATGAGTAGCATTTCTTGTCGAATAACAAACTACAGCCTGCATTGAAATATCTTCTGGAATTTTTATTCAAGAAGCCATTCTTTGGTTGTTAAAAACCTACAGAAGCCTAATTAATACTGCGTTATTTCAATATTTTACTCTCAGTGGTCATAACTACTTGCGCAATTATTGTCCAAGGATCATTTTTGCTTTTCTACAAATCAAAAGCAATTCACAGTTATTGTCTCGCTCCATCTCTCTCCACCTTTTCTATTTTATCCAAACAATGCCATCATGGAGCTTGGTGTTAGAAAAAGGAATGGTACCAGACAAACAGCGCTGTCAGGCAGTGCTGATTAAAACCTTAAGGTCATATGCAGAGAAACAGAGAGCCAGAGAGAGACAGAAGAAGTAGGAGCAGTAGAACAGCAGAGGCTCTCCAAGGTCTGGCTGTGCAGCTCACTCACTGTGCTATTTTGTGTGTGCGCGTGTGGATGTGTGAGTGAGAGGTTTTCAAGGCCTCTCCCTGTTGGTGGATTCTGCAAAGTCACCCTGCTCTCTGCCTCTCGTCAATCTCTCTCTATCACTGTTTCCCTCTCCACATTCCTGTTATCTGCCTTTCTTTTGCGAAGGGTAGCTTCTCGATCTGCAACATGCCCTTCTTATCTCCGAAGCACCTTTTGTTGCTTCTCTCTCATGCTCTCCATTCCAGCTCTCCATCAACCAAACGTGACCAAATCACCCTCATCTCCTTCCACCTTGCCTGTATCCTGTTCCCACTCAAGGCAATATATACACCTGTTTGCCATCTCTTCATAATCTCTGTGCCCATGTATCTATCTGCACGTACCCATTATTTTTGTCTGTTCAATAAGGTTGTAGGTCCCTGTGCTTTCTACTGAGGTCTTCTTTTCTTAGTAATTCCATACACCTCTAACCTTCTCCCTTTTTTCATCCCTCCACCCAGCCCTAACCTTTGCTCTGGGTCTGTGCTGCTCTTTTCTCTCCTGCTTTATCCTACACACTGCAAACATTGTCCAATTTATTCTTCTATCTCTGTCACATTTTCCCCTTTTCCAACATTTCTGTCAATACTTTTCACACCTTCGGCCCTGTCATCTCTTTTTTCCCCTCCCTTCATCTCTCTCTGAACACCCTCCTCCATTCCAGCTGTTCAGGACTCTTCTTTACGCCCCAATTCTCTCCATCCTCAGTTCATCCCTCCGGCCCCCTCCTCACCTTGTAATTCTCCACTCTTGCTGTAGAGTTCTCGCCTCTGCTCTCTCAGGTAAGCACTCATGCTGATGGCATGGGAAGATGATTCAAACCTATGAAACACACGAAAGGTTCAACAAGTTGTCACACAACACAACAATAAAATACAAAATGTAACATGATGTGTAACAACAAAAAGAAACAAAGAACAATGGCCTTGAGTATGAGATGTTAAATAGAATAAGATAAGGTGTGATCCTTACTTAAAGAGCGACTGCTTGGCACGCTGTGGTTTTTTCTTCGCAAAAAAGGCAGCAAACTCACTGCCGGTGCTGGCATAGGTGAGTTGAGCCGATGGCTCGGTGGCACTCCGGCTGTTCTTCACATCAAGATACTCCATCAGCAGAACCTAAACAACACACAGAGCACTGTGTCAAACGCTAAAGAGCATAAGAATCATGGTATAAAAAGTATCGTGGTAATATCTTGATGGGGAACTGGCCTTTAACAAGGTGAAGAAGGTTCAAGTTTTTGTCTTTTCAATCATATGCTAAGTGCTTAGAATGTGACAATGATTTTCTGGGCATTTGTTTTCTGGCAACAATTTGAAGGGACAAGAAAATAAATTACTTTCTTTCAACGACAAGTAAAATGTATATAGCACTTCCACATTGGTGAAACAGTGCTAATAACTCACTTAACAGTGAGTGAAAAGACATCAGGGTCGATAAAACATAGAGATAAATTGAAACCAAGATCACTTTATGGAATATCACATAATAGGTCCTCTAACATATACGTGATATTTTCAAAACTGGGCATCAATCTCAGCTGTCAAAAACAGTATACAGTTACTCACGCAATCCAGTTTATTATTATTCCCAAATTTATCACATCCATATGCTTCTTCCTGATATTACACCTCAGATACTGTAACATGGAGTACTCAAGCTTATTGATAACTTCAAAGTTCCCATTCACAATTCTATCCCGTCAGATTGGCCTGTCCACTCTGTTCATTTGCAGGATTATTCTTGGGTACCTTTTTTATTCACAAGGCCTTTGTATAGCATGTGGTGAAAATATTTCCATACATTTACCATCAGGTTTTGCTCTATTTCTGTAGAGCTCACTGCAATATGAAGCTGAAACCAAAAATGATTGTAGTGTGGTACTGCAAAAACTTTCCTATTAGCCATCTGGTTTGATACTGCTCTCTATTCAGTGTCACTTTGATTGTTCTTGTATTTCCCTTCTGCATTGTTTTCATGTTCTCCCCTTTCTGGTGCCAGCTGTCGTCATACAAACATTCATTCTCAACATTACCTCTCCAAGAATATTTTGCTGAATTATACTTTTAATGTAAAACCGCAATTACAAATGCCTCCTTCAGCATAGATACATATCTAGAATATCAGCTGGAGACATCCTTAGCAGTGGGAGTTGTATTTATCATGGCTTGTAGTATTACGGTGTATTGCAATTTATCACAACATTTTATCTACAAAGCCAATCCAGGAAAACAAAAGAAAATCCATACCCTGGAGACGGAAAAAGGCCACTGACATGACCGGCTCTTTTGATGACCACCGTTAAAATTCCTGTCCTCCATTTTCCTGATCCGTCCACATGATCCATGGTGAAATCCATCAACGTCTTATCATGCTTCATAAAAATCTTATCAACTTCTAACAATAGCAGACGACAAGCACAGTGAAACTCTGGCCAGATAGAGAAAGTTAACTTCCTCTACTCCATCATTATATCTGCACATTCCCTCTGTTGCTTTCACTGGCCCTCATTTTTCAAAATCTCTTAGTGCCTCATCTCTCATTTCTCACATTTCTATTTTCTCTCTCTTGCTCTGCCAACTCGGTTCATCGTTTCCTTTCTCTCTCGCCCTTCTTCATTCTTCTCTCTGTGTGAATACATATGTTCTAAAATAGCCTCCCATATCTAATAGGTTCATAATTTAGCAGGGCCATTTAGCCTGTGTGTGTCTAATTCTAAGGCGCAGTGTGGGTCAGCCCAGAATGGGACAGGAGTAATGGTAGAGCAGATGGAGATCCATCCCGATCATAATGATGTAATTAACGCTGTGGAGAGCACCCCCCGTCATGCATGGGAAAGCCTTCACGTGCTTGCGCTGGTACTAATTCGAGAGCACACACATGCACGTATTTGCAAATGCATAGCCATGAAAAACTGATGCAAAAGCAGATAAGTTGTGGAAAATCTTTGGTTTCAACAACAGCATGTTCATAAGTACATTCAGAGGTTTCAATGGAATATTACAAAAGGGAGGTTGATATTTTTTGTTGAAAATAACTAGAAAAGTATAGGTAGTGCTCCCTGGTAGTGTTTCCTCCATCCCTATTGTTTTATGTACGATTGAATCTTTTTCTGATATAAACTAGTGTAAAAAATCAGAAGCTGTATTGAAATCAAAAGGGTGCTCGTAGTCAACAATCATCCCATTCCAGTTTAAGTGGATTCCAGTTGAAATTAAATATGCTGTGTGCAGGCTCAGAATTAGAAAATATCATTTCTATTAGTATGGTCCCACTATTACAAAACATAATGGCAAATATGGATAAATGGAAATTGATAAACCTCACTTTATGGAGGAAAATTAATACTGTTAAGATGGTTGTTGCTCTACAATTTAATTACATCTCTATGATGATACCAATAACCATATTTGAGGCAATCTTTAAACAATATAACTGTCTGATTAAGGCGCATCTCTGGAACGGGAAAAAGCTAAGAATCAGCCTGAAAAAACAGTTCGCCTCGAGAGCTAATGGAGGACTGGCTCTCTCAAATCACTATTACTGCAGCAAGAACAAGGCACAGATCCTATTACTGTCACCTGTGTATGACCAGCAGCATTTGAAATGAATAAACTTGGAAGACATTGGGCAAATTATGATTCTAACCCTGGGTGGGTAAAGGTGGAAACACACACTTGAATAAGTTCCATCTAACAATATAGAACTATTATCACAGAGGAATACAGCAAAACAGAGAGCGGAAAAAACACAATTTTACAAATCTCCCAATGGGCACGGGCAAGAGAACACAAAATCTTGGGGATATTGCAACAGTATCTCTGTTTATATTGCAATATAAACAGAGATACTCTTGCATATGGAACAGCTTTTCAATCTGTATAGGGAAAAGATCCTTTCAATGGGATACAGCTTCAGCTAAGGAGCAGTGTCAGCAGTGTCTTTGGGTAGTATTTTATAAAAGATTAAAATAAAATAAAAATTCTCACATTAGCATTTGCAAAAGCCTGAGATTAATATGGCAAATGGATCTTGATAGGGAGATTAGGGAAGATTTATTGATGGATTGGATGTGATCTGAAATGTATGGTGGGCTACAGGGAATGCAAGAAGTAATCTCCTCAATTATAAAATTGTACAGCGATATTATTTTACACCCCTGAAACTGTTTAAAATAGGCTTAACCCAAGATAATAAATGCTGCAAATGAAACAAGGACATGGGCACATTCTTACATGTTCTGTGGGAGTGTTCCTTGGTATAGCCTTTTTAGAAAGAGGCAAGAAAAAAAACTTCAGAAGTTGCTCAAACAACCTCTACCACAATCTCCACAGCATTTTCTTTAGGGGATAAATTGTTCGTGCCACCAGAACATTTGGGCAAGCGGTAACAGGCTTTGTTGTAGAATCCAGGCTTATTTTACCTAACTGGGTGAGACCAGAGTGTATGTAGTGGATTAAATTTATGATGAAGACTACTTCTGCCAAATCTGGCATACATTAAATCTTGGACATATCTCTCTCTCTCTCTCTGTCTCTCTCTCTCTCTACATATATATCTTAGAGAGTTTTGTTTTAATTTTTGTGACTGCCTCTTTTTGTTTAAACAGTTGTCTATTATTCTTTTAATTTTTATTAACTAAGTCATATTTCAACTATATGTATTTCTGTATAACCTTAAAATGTAAAAACAAAAATAACAAGAAAATAACTTCAAGAGTGAACTTTTGTGAAAAATGGTTCTCATGTTTAGTTAAATGAGTGTGGGGTCATAGCACTTGGTCACAAATCTTCATATAAATATCCAAGTTAAACACGCACACACAATCTCCCACCACACACGTAATTGCTCTCTAACACACTTCACACATCGCAGGCAGTGCTGGAGGCCATATCACACACGCCCGCTCCAACCAGCAACACCAAGGCTTCCACTTGCCACTAGCCTCATGCTGCAGCTAATCCTATCAGTGTATTAATTACTAATGATGAGCTGGTGGAGCGAAACCCCCACTTGCTTGCAAGCTAACGCCCAAGTAGACTTAATGAAATGCCAGCACTGGGCTGATGAAGGGGCTCCGACCCTACTTAAATTGCATTAGCCCAGAGACAGAGTGAACTTTGGAGGCAATTAACTGGACTGCTAGGACAGAAAGAAAGATGGAGGGATTGGAGGCAGAAAGTAACACAGTAGAAGAGAAGGAAAGAAGGAGAGATAAAGATGGGAAAAAGTGTTGGAGAATAGAAAGAGCAAAGGATTATAGGTGGAGAATGAAGACTGAACAGAATGCTAAAGAGAAAATGGGTATTGAAAGAGAGAAGGTAGGGAAAAGTGAGGGCAGAAAACACAAGAGACCAAGTTAAATAACCAGTTGTTGCTGATTTAACACCTTTAAGTGAAGCTAAAAAAAAATGGTTGGTTTCCACACCTCTACTTAGGGGACCTCCTACTAATTCTGGCGAGGGCACAAGCCATTAGCAGACAAGACTTATATATACTTCCAATCAGCAGCGACCCACATTACAGAGCTAATAACTCACAAAACTAAAGTTTTTGTTAATGTCACCTCAAATTTCCCCAATTACTCCTTCATCCATGCTAATTTAATAACAAGTGCTAAATTGGTTCAAACAAAGTTACTTTGTTGAAAAGGCAAACTACTGCAAGTTTGTGTTTTCTCTTGTTAAAAGCAGATAGGATGACACTGTTTAAATATATCTCAATCTCATTCTGCTGTGTGCAAACTAATTATCAACAATAACAGAACCATTTCAGAGGCTGAACACTCTATACTTGTTTGTTAAGAAGTTTGTCAAGAAAGTGTCTCAGTTTCTTTTTAGGACAAACAAAGCATGACAATTAGAAATGCATCATGACAGCAATTCAATCCACCTTAGTCTTGAAATATATTATCTCTAAGTTTTAATATGAGTACTGGAGTGAATCAATGTCTACATCTCCTGCTGTCAGCTACTCTATTTGAATAATGCCAAGGGGCTTAAAATTAGCAAACTACACATGATACAAGTAACAACCACACAAACTACACTCTGCAGCATGTGCTCCACACAAACAAGGCACAAGGCCTGTATTCTGTCTCCACCCAGTAAATCAAAGAAAAATAATACTCTGTAGTAATGTGCTGTAACTACACTTTGATTGACTCAACCTTGTACACACCCTGTTCCAAAATGAATTAATTTGATAAATGTAAAATAATCTGAGATATTAATTTGTTTGATACAAAATAATTTCTTCTCCTGAAAGATTGTGCTATTCAGCTAAACACTGCTCAAACAGTGGATCAGTCTTTGGCAACTTTCCACAACAACTAATGTGACCTAAAACTGCTGTAATGGTCTTCATACAACGGACAAGAGAATCTTGTCTTCTTCCCTCCTCCCTCTTACCGATCAGGTCAAGCAGGTTCAATCTTAAACTCAGTATTACAAGCAAGTTAAAAGGACTGAGCTCAGGGATGAAAAGCAGCAGCATCATGGCAGTTGCCAAAACAAAGAGCTGCCCCAGTGACAGCACCCAGAGCATCACAACGATGTAAAAATACACAGTTCCACATGTGACAAATTCAGTGGTCTACAATATTAATTGTAAATCGATTCCGAATGGGAGGCAGTTCTAATTTTGTAAAATCCTGGAGCAGTCATAACATCTGATGTAACTGGCTCTGCTAGCCGTGGACGAGAAATGGGATTTCATGGAAATTAGGCAAATATAATGTTAACACACTCTCTCCCCTTCTCAACGCCTTTAAAATTGGCAACAGCCAGCACCAGATGGAAACAAACTCATGTCTTTTTGAAAATCTGGCATTTAAACATTAAAGCAACGTCTTAGCAATGTCGTCAGTGTAGATGAATCTTGATAAGTTAGCCAAAACAGCATCTCCATTCTAAATTAGTTCAGCTGACTTCCACTTAAGGGTTACAGAGGGTTGATGGAGAAACAGGAGAGGAACTGCCTGAATTCACTAAAAATCAATATTCATGGGTGAATCTGTGAAATAGTGGATGGAAAAGGGGGTGGTATGTAAAGACGTGAGACATGGCAAATGGCTATTCACACCAAATAGTAAGACTAAGCTCAAGAGTTCATATAAACTCGAGTGTGTGTGCGTGTTTGTCTGCATATATGTGTGAGTGGGTACACATGCAAACCACATCTCTCTCAAAGGCTCCCCTGACAAACACAATCATTTCCCCCACAACTATTCAATGTAATTCTATCAACCAACCAACCTTGTTCGGCACTTGAGTGGCTTGGGTCTCGCCCCAAGCTTAAATCAGTCAACTGGGCTGATTGCAAAGTTCTATTAAAAAGTAGAGAAAAGCTTCATGGAAGTGTGCCTTTGTAATTCATTACCAGCACCCGTTTATTTCTTCCGAACAAAATGTCCTGATGTCACCCTTTGTGCCAGGAGAAAGTGTATACTCATCTTCCATTCTGTCCATTAGGGCCCTAACACCAACAAATCAGAGCAATTAAGAGAGCGTCACTCAAAGCTTTGCAGGTGAGCATTTGTCATTGGTTAAATTCCAGAGCATTTAATTGTCTAAAATTAAAGAAATAAATATCTTCATTTCCTCTTTCCTTGTTCCCATCCTCTCCTTCTTATTAAGTCATCTTAAAAGCAGCCGAGAGAACAATCTCAACACTTTGTTCCTCTCTCAACGCTTATTGAAATCGGCTGTTTTCCCACTAAATCCCCTGGCTGGTGTCTTGTCACAAAACATATTGACTGATATCCCTCGCTGCTAGTTTGAAGTTAAAGCCCAAAGTGTCCTTGGCCGTCAAAGAAAGGTTTCTGTATACACCCTGTATTGATTGTGTTCCAGAAACTTCAATAACCTTCACAAGTTTGGACAGAGCTTCAGCCACAACTACTCCCGCAGCACTGAACTACCGCTAACCAGTGGGGGTTCCCACCTGGAGCGGGCCGCATCAAGTCAATCTTCTGAAGGCTATCTTGTTGACGGAGGAAAGGAAGATGTGCCTGTGTGTTCACTCAAACCCATTTTATTTCTCTGTGTGTCCTTGCTGTGTCCCCAGCATTTATTTATTGTTGTTTCAAATAAAAAAGAAAGCAGAATAGAATGGAGTTTCTATGGATACAACACTGTAAAAACATGTCCTTATCTTTATTTCTGATAGTCAAATTAGCACATTACTGTATAATTTGACCAAATAGCAAAAGAGAGGACAAAACATATTAAATATATCTAAATATAGAGCACTGACAGCATTCCTATTCACCAGAAGTGGTTTAAATTATGGGTGAACTTTAGCATTATGGTAACATTTTAAATTCAATTTTCTCTGTTATTGCTCACTATAATGACTAACTATAATGAGTGGTCTTCACCTACTGATTTCTTTTCATTTTAGCTATACAGTAAACAAAGTTAATCATGGTATTTAGTGACACATGAACCTTTTGGTTTTACTTTAATTGCCATCACAGCAGCACCTTGTCTCCAGGATTATGAGTATGTGAGAATACAGTTCATAAAAGAACACTGAATTCTCTGATTTAATATTGTACATATGCTGTGCACATAAAAAAACACCTGTGCAGTTGCATTATAATATCCCCAAACTATACAAGCTGATGATCTTCCAAGTTGGACAACTGCACTAACCTCAACTGAGGTTTTATTTAAAGTTTAAGTCACAATAGCATTTACAGCACAGGAACAAATACTGTGTCCTCATTTGCAACACAGTCATATAATGTATCAACACGTCAAGGAAGCTATTGCAGAAATATGCATCAGTATTTGATGAAGTCTGGTGATTTTGATGTAGCAGATGTAAGGGTGATGATGGTGGTGGTGGTGGTGGTGGTGGGGTAGGGGGGTAGGGGGGGTGGGTGAGGGTGCTGAGAGAGATGAGACTATGCGACACCAAGGAGATGGTAGACTTCAATGCGCTCCAGCGATATGTAAATATGACAGCGCTTTGGAGGGCAGAATAAATGTGACACATTGATTAAAATGTTGGGCGAGAACAACGTAGCTATGTCTGTGCTTCATATCTAATTAAAAGAGATCATTGTCTTCTGGCTACTCTCTGGCAGTTCAATTCGCCTCGTTTTCACTCTGTTGATGAGCTCAGAGAAGCCGGTGCATATTTAAGCCACTTGTATATTTAAATATCTTTGGCACAAACATAACATCCCCTTTGTCTTGGTTAATCTACAGCAACAAAATGAAGCAGATTTAGACTAAGATATAGGCTCTCTTATGAATCAAAAAAGAGCGGGTGGCAGGCATGTGATCGGGAACACCTAAAAACAGGAAAAGAGTATTAGAAGATTCTGTTAGAAATGGTTGTTCAAGTATCTATGATCTAGAAACCAGTCTTTCAGAAGGCAGATAGTAAACATCCATCCATATTTTTGAATGCCGGCTCAGAGTTCCTTGTCTGCAGAAAGGAAGTCACTCATTAAAAGAGTGATTTGCACTCTAGTCACACACTTGCAGAAGACAACGGACATGGCAAGCAGTCACCCAGCCACAAATCCATGCAGAATGTGCAAATGGCGAGCTAATTAACAAACTCATACGCCTCATACCAAACAGCCGACAAGGTCAAAGGGTGATGGACGTCAGTAACTAGAGGCACAAATATACATTAAATAATACTCCCACTCGGCGCTCTTAATGAAGAACGCATGGAGAGGTTTATGAACTGTGATCTTTTATGAACTACGTTACCCAATTACCTGGTAAAGTATTGTGACTTCTATCTTATTAATGATTCAAAGGAAACTTGTGGATATTCTCGCTTGGCACATAATGTTGTTTAGACTAACATTAACTCAGAGAACATCGCATTAAACTTGCCAGGCTGTCAGGCTGTCTTAATTGTGTGATGGTGCTATACTGTATTTTCTGAAGAGGAAGAGAGTCACATTAAACATTTATGGACACACACAAATTCAAGTCACTCTGATTTCCTAGAAAAAACAGATTGCTTTGAAGAGCAAGATAGTTTCTGATGGAAAAGGGTAGAAAGGCAGTCACAGATATAAAGTAGTGAAGGAATGCTGTGGTGCACACTTGGAAATGTAAATTCAATAATGGTGTGAATAAGCAATAGATATGTTCACACATTCTACAGAAAGCCACTGGAAAAATTCTGAAGTGGCATTAAAACACCTCCATCCTGCACCAATACCACTGATTACCATTCAGTCTTTTATGCCTTGAATCAATACTTCTGCAATGAAATAAACAACATGCAGGAGCATCACCAGCATTTCGGAACAGGGATTACAACCAATACATGAATCTTGACTTTTAAAAGCTTGTTTACCTACTCCCATTCACTCAGTCACACATTGATGAACGCAGTTTCTCAACCGAGGCCTTGTAACTGGGTGTACCCTGAGTTTCTGTCGACTCTTGCATCTGTCTGCTGGTATGTCATGTGGAAAGGTCAACCTGGTTTCTCCACCGCTCAAAGTGGGGAAAAAACTAACACCTACCAAGAGGTTTCAGTGCATGTCAAAAATGTGAAGTGCAATAAGTAAGACAGGCAGGGATTCAAATGATTTAACTGTAAAGGGGGAAAAAAGATACTAAAAAGAAGTCTTTCTGGTAATTGGCAAAAAGGTAAAGAGACATTTTAACATGTTTCAACAGTCTCAAAGAGAATGAAATGACTTCCTGGACACATAGCAATTGCTACAAAAAAATGACTTGCCTCTGTCTAAACTGAATGCCCAAATTAGCCTAACGTTGTGGTAGACAGTTCTTCCGTTCAAGCTTTTTGGAAGTATAACTTGAAAATTGCATATTTTTCAGGCAATAGAGAGCTATTGTTTTGAAAATTAAAACTGAATACAAAGACAAGATGCAGTAGTTACTGTAGAACTGAAGAAAAATAAACCCAAGAGAGAAAGAAGATGAGGGACTAACGAAGATCATAACCAAATTCTGACCAATGCTGAGTAGGTTCCTGCCCCATTGTGGGTGTTAAACGTGAGATAAGACCTGCCTCAGCATCCAATAATATTCAACAGAGCCACTGTGGGAGCAGTAGGAATTTAATTTCTCTCAATGCTGATATGTGACTCTCTAAGACAGAGAGGGCTAAATGAAGGGGGTGAAAGGGAGTGTGGGAGTTGAGAGAAAAAAAGAAAGCAAGATAATAAGATTAAGAAGGAAATTACAAGGAGTAAGAAGGGTATGCACAAGGTATTGGGACACTGAGAGACTGTAATACATACGCAGCAGGAATGATGCTGAAGAAGGTAGGAAGGAGCAAGGGAAATGGAAATGCAGAGAAGGAGAGAACAACGAAAAAACAACAAGCAAGAGACATGAGAGAGATGGCAGGGGGGGAGGGAGGGATGGACGAGGGGCCTTCATATTGATATAATCGGTCAGGAAATAATAACACGAGTGAGTGAATAAGAAAACCTCATTTCACGTAATGAGTATTCTAATCAAGAGATTACATTATCTCACATCGCAGAGACGAGGGAGAGTGGAGTCCCTGGCAACTGGGTGCTGGCAGTGGTCACATGCCTGGGAATGGCTTAATGCCACTGGTACAGCAGAGCTATTACAGTACATGCCTATGCACATTCACACCCTCAGAAACACACACACATACACCTAAACACTCCTGTATTTATGTATACAAGCATGCCAGCTGAGAGAAAACTAGTTAGTGGAAGAGGAGAAGCCGTAGTGCCTGAGCTAGAAATAGATAGGCTTTCAATTTAA
Source organism: Seriola lalandi dorsalis (assembly GCF_002814215.2). NCBI lineage: Eukaryota > Metazoa > Chordata > Actinopteri > Carangiformes > Carangidae > Seriola > Seriola lalandi. The sequence continues at coordinate 465,234 of NW_019525441.1, read as the reverse complement.
CTGGGCAACAGCATTGTGCTTTTTTTTTTTTTTTTTACATGTTTATCATCTGTAAAAACACGAATGTGTGCTGAACAAAACAAGACAGCAAAAAAACGATCAAGTTTGCCCTAAGAGATGTTGTTTCCTGCAGTAATTTACTGCCCAAAAAAGTTAAGTTCTAATGTATCTTATATTTTTATATACTGTACTGTAAGTCATGGATGCAAGGGGAAAATTCTAAAATTAAGGAAGAAGACTCTCAACCTCTTTAACAAAATCAGGCTTTCAAGCAAGTTAAAGTGTAGTTATACACATCAGGCATGCTTCAGAAAAATGACATAAATATAAATTACACAACCCCCAGTGAAAGAGCATCAGGGAAAATTGTAGTTTTCTTGGGTATGAACACAGACAGAGGCACAGACACACACACACCGATCGCTTTGAGAGCAACGACTGCCACAGATTTTCCTCTGAGATTCACCATAGGTCAGCTCAACAGCTGCTCATCCCCTCCGCCAATCAAACAGGAGCAGGGAGCAAGAACCCAGCATAAATACACGCCAATTAAAGAACCTAAAATTAATCCAAGCAATCAAGCTTCCCCTGTCTTTTTCCCTTGCTACTTCTTGCTTCGACAGATTGACTGCCATCCATCACATTGCTGCCAGTTTCTCTCCTGATTAATCTACTGTAAGAGAAGGTGAATTAAATCAGTGTTTTAGAAAAGGGTGGAAGATAAATCAAGGAGGAACAAATCTCCATGGCAGTGAATGAAAAATAAAAGCCTGGGGGTATGCCTGCGAGGGAGGACAAAACAAACAACCCTGAGTTCACCATGAAAACATCTTGTCACCAGGTGCAATGCTACAATATGGTCCCATATAATTAGTAGCAATGGTAAACATAATGAAGACGGGAAAAGAACAAGAAGTCCATGAGTTTTTGCTCACAGAGCGATACATTATAATCTACTGGACTGAAAGACATGGCAAACCCTGCTTTGTGTTATCCAGTTTCCCCACACAGATTACCAACACTTCATTTAATATGAATGGGTGTTAATGTTTATCATTGCATTTTTATTTGATCTCTAAGGTTTTAATATTTCTTTTTTGTGCCCTACTTTTCATGTGCGTACAGGTGACTGTACATAGCGTACATCAATAGTCTATAGACATTTTATTTATCATTTTAGTTCAAAACTGACCTGCAAGACAGTCTGGATTTTGGCAGAGACGTCCGCCTGTTCGTAGAGCTTGATGCCCTCTTCGTGGGCCCCGCCCGGGCACTGCACCGCAATCTGCTGCAGGTGGGCCAGCACCACACTGTGAGCCTGAGCCACTGCCTTGAATTTATCAAACAAAAGCTCCAACAGTTCCAGTAGCAGCCTGCAGAGGGAGCCAGAGGGAGCAGAAAGGGAGGGAGAAAATGAGAAACATGAGGGTAAAGATGTGGAGAAGAGAGGGAAAAGGAGGGAGATCAATACAAGTTATGAGAAATGAGACATGGAAATATTTAAAAGATTGTATACATTTTCTCACACGATCAGTACTACATTCAGTCAATACTTTATTAATTAAGGAAATCAACTAGCCTTGAGCCACCAAGAAACTCAACTTCTGTTTGAAAATTAGATGGAAGGATGTGGTGATATTTCTGGATCCAGGCAGCAAACTAGTTAGAAAGTCTCCACAACCTCCTTCAGGTTTGCCTTATATCCAATTTCACAGTATCCATTAAAACAGTTGAGGAATACTGATGCCTTTGATAATCTAATGTATCCACATAGCCTTTTTTTCTAACACGATTCTATGACAACACAGTCCTGGAGTTGAAATCAAAGTACAGTATTCAGAAATTTCCATGTGAGGAGATTATTGAGTATCTCAGCCTCTGCTTGGCCATAAATGTCCCATTACCTCTTCATGGCCACTAGAAAAATGTATATGTGCACAGCTGCAATCTTTTAAATGATGATATGATTCCTATTACAATGTATTTACCTACATTACTGAGTGCATTTCACATTATCAAGTAGGCATTACAGTTCCTTCTTTTCTTTCACAGTTCAGTGGATACTCACAAATATTTTACCTGCAGTTACAACCCAGCACCTGGACTGGATAGTGTAAAAGTAGTGAGGTGACCAACCTGGACTCAAACGAGGAGCTACTCTCATTAGCTGCAAATGGCTCTGGCTGAAGAAGAGAGCGCAGCCAAAACCAAACTGACCTGCCACTTGATCCGAGTGCTACACTGTGGATTGGAAACTCACAGTTGCCTCATCTACACTAATGCTTTCATACAGACTTTACTATAGCTGCTTTCTGCACAAGGACAAAGCTTTCAAAGTGAAGAGGGAACACAGGTTGCATTAGTTGAGTCTGGATGAGTACCCAGTGCACCCAAGCCAGTGAGTGCCCACTTTATTTTAGTGGAAATGTTACAGTTAATATAAATATAGTCAGTGTTTGTCTAACACTGGCCTTTAAGTATCTTCCTCTGTCATTTCATTTGGATTTGATTTAATTGGTAATAAGTGAAACCTTTGTTTATTTTATAGATCACTACAGCTTAAAAGTTAAAGAATATTGGCAATTTGAAGTCCCTAATGGACACAGATTTATACAACAAAACACACAAGCTGTGCAAACCTTGAATATTATACATCTTGTACAAATGACATTGCTGAACTTCTTGAACTTATCCTCCCCAGAGACTGTGTCAATGTTCCCTACCCTGAAATCGGTCTTATCCAGTTAGCTTCAGATCTAAGAGAATCTTTCCTGCACCTTCCTGATCAGCTATTCTGCTAATTTAATTGAGAAAAATAATCTGAGGCAAGCTGGGTGCTTCACCATTAGATGACTCAAGAAAGACCTGTTACAACTAACTAGGATTAAAATATAGGCTCCAAACCAGAAAGGCTGCTGCTGCTTCTATTATGTATACCCAGAAGCACCTGAGCCCATACCTCAATGATGCTAAATGAATACAAATTACTACCAATTTAAATGCTGCAATAAAAGAAAGCATGCTAAAAGTTATGGAAAGCGGCCAAGGTTTCCTGGGAAGGTATAAGGATAACATAGTGGCAAGATGGATGTTTCACTAGGGGGCATTTTGGTTGGCTGTCTGTCACTACACTGGCAGTAGCAGCAAGTAAATGTTATTAATGGAGAGGAAAGCAGGCACAAATCACTATGAGCTATAACTCAGTGAATGGAATATGTTCGTGAGACGAAAAGAGGAGCTATGAAATGCCAACGAGTGAGGGAATCTCTCTCTCCCCCTCTCTCGTGTAAAAACATGAAGGACAACAACAGAAAGGATACAAAGTGAACACCAGCCTTCAGAAACGGACAAACAATATATGATCATGTACACCTGCACAGAGGTGGAAACACAAAATGTACAGCTCTGACCTTGTCACCTCTCTTTTTGCTCAATATCTAAGTGCATTGCAACCTCACTCACACACACACACGCGCACACACACACACACACACACACACACACACACACACACACACACACACACACACACCCATGGACAGACACACAAATACGAAAAGTAGACAGCCCAGTCCTTCTCATTATCTCCCAGTGGAGGCCATCCTAATCCATATCGTCTGTTCTTTGAGACCTCACTTCTCATTTCCCCTCAGGATCGAAGCTGACGCACACAAGGCTGATGAACAGCTAGGAGAAACAGCAGGGAGCACACACATGGACGTACTTTCCCTGACTAACAGACTGACAGTACATCTCTGTGTGTGTGTTTCACTTTGGACGATGATGGTAGTGCCCACATTAGATTATCATTAAGTTAGTTGCCAGTCACAGACAATTAAATTACAATAAATAGGGGTCTACAGGGTGTTTAAAGAAGCGTGCTGAAGTATTAAATGTGCCAGGTCATCCTGCTGTCATACACAGATGGACATAGAGTAGAAACACATTTACACATCTGCCAATCAGACTTTTCCAGTGACCACTCTACTGAACCGGCAGAAAAAAACAGTACATGAGAGACAGGCAATCAGTCTTGTGATCAATGAGTTTTTCTTGTTTTTAAATTGGATTTAAAACACTTAGCCTTTCATTTTAATGTTCTTTGGGCATTCAAGCATTTCTTCACTTTAAATCTGCTCTCTTTCTGAGGGATTCAGATTAGATTCAGAATCGCCTATATACCAACAACAAAGAAAAGAGAAATAAGGCTCTGTTTTTGTAATGCAAAATGAAAAAGGAATATGAGTTCAAGAAGTCTGATTTGATGTAAATTACACTGAACTACTCACAGATCAGTGGTGCGTGCTAATAACTTTGGTGCATGGAGAGGGAACCTGCGTGGAGTATCTTTATGAAAGTAAGATCTAGTGAAAGGAGCTGGGAATGAAAATGCACTTTCAATGTGGCTGATCACAGAAGATGTGAATGAGAACATAAACCTCCTAGAGCAAGCCACAGACCACTGTATGTGCTGTAAAGTGCTTAAGTGTTGCCTGCTAGTCTGCAGTGCTATAAAATATAGTGTGCAATAATGCAAGACCATTGTTCCCTACAAGTGGTACATTGGTTGGAGTTTCCATAGCAACAAACCTTGACTTTAAATTGAAGTGAACATAGGCAGAACTAGGTGTGTACGCATCTGAATTCAAACACACAGACAACCCTCTAAGTGTTCAAATGCAATTCAGCATGCTCTGAGACAAATACAGTGTTATGTGCTCACATACATACGCACACGCAGGCGAACTTAAAACAATCTGTAAGCAGTAGAACTGGGAATGAGCTACATGGTGGCCTATTACATTGAGGTCAGATGAGATTCAGTAGGCAACAGGAGAAGGAAGGCAGACGAGGCCAGAGAGAACATCCCTGACAGAAAACAAGACGTTCCTCTTAAATGGTTCAGGATCAGTGGACTGAGACCTGTGCTTCCCAAGTCTACTCACTGTATGTGTATGTCTGCAGGCACTGACGTGACTGCTTTTAAAATGTAGCAGTCCTCTATGGCAGGTGTGAAATTGTTTGTGTGTGTATGGGTGTGTTTAACCATGACTTGTCTAGGTTTAAAGCAGCAGAGTATCTGTTTTCATGGTCTGAGGCAGGTGCGTCTCCAGTCCTGGCCTTGACTGTGTTTCATACCTGGTTGACTGTCTGACTATGAACACCCAGGGAATGCATTCAAAACTTGTTCTCTACTGCCTTCACTGTCAACTCTTAATATACTTAAAATACCCACTGCATGAAACACCAAAAATGGCTGGTGACTAATCCAACCCATATTAGTATTTATAAACAGCTGTCAAGTATTAGTAAGAAGCTACAGGGATGGTTGATGAATTTCTATCAGTGAATGTTAAGTTAATAGACAGAACTTTACCAGTGACTGGAAAGCGTGGCCACCTTTTATATAATGACACTGGGGGTTTGATTCTAATGGGAATACACCTACAGAAGAATCAGCAAACAAGCTGCTTTAATAAAACACTTTTGCATAGATGTCGGGATTATAAATGACAGCTTCATTAAGGTCTTTTATCAGTGGTAACAGCAGTAGCTGCATGCTGCTGTTTACACTGATCATTTTTGGAAACAATGCTAGTGCCACTTATTATCTTCTGTCAGGCAAATATGATCATTTCAAAAAGATGGCTTTCATCTTTCAACAGAACTGATTATAGTTTCCTCTCCATGACCATCTATTTAGTGTATTTCCATCCTCATTTACTATTTATCATTAACCTCCAGTTTTCTTCATTTATTTTACTGATCTATGGCAACTCACTCTTCAGGGGATTATTCTCCTCTCTCAGGAAGCCATGATATTTTAACATAGAGTCTTCTTCAACCTCCCTATCCCAATACTTTACCCTGGCTGGCTCTCCTGGGCCAGGTTTTCTCCTCTCTGGTAAGCATGGTCTGCAATCTGAGTGGTGGACCTCTTAACGATCTGTTTCAGCTCAGGTTCCAGCCGCTCCATTATGGCTTTAATGGTCTCTGGGATTTTCTTCAACTTGGCCAGAGCCTGAAGAAAAAGGACAATAGAAATATTTTACTTAAAGCATAAATATATATATATATACACACCACAGAGACATTGAAATAACAGGCACAGAACAGTGTTAAAATTCACAATTAACAGAGTGGAATATTCAGTACAATATGTACCTTGATGAGGATGCCCATGAACTCAGCACTGTTCTCCTCTGGATCAACTTCAGGGAGGTCAGTTTGGTTCAGCTCCCGCGCATCCTGCTGCAGCTCACGCACTAAAGAAGATATATACATACAGATTGGTTAGCACATACTGTAAGTGCTTATAAAATATTTACAAGCATACAAATACAATTATTTCATTACTGGACAAATGTAAAAATCATTGTTCATATCATGGTGTTTTGAGCCGTCTTGCTCTTAAGACACAACAGCAAAGGCTTTGGAAACAGTTATGTCACCCGGCAATCTAACATTTCAAATCTATAGTATCTTATTGTGGTAAGATCTATATGGCACACATAAAATGCACAGTGTTTTCTTTGGCACACTGTAGAACCGGAAAACCGGAACATAACACCCACATACACCAATATACAGTGCACACTTACTATATTAATATACATCATTCTATTTTAAACGCGCACACCTGCACCTATCCTATTATCCTCCCCCCTCATGCTCTCACCATATGACTTAGCCATATTAGCAGCTAAATTGAGAGTGGCAGCATGGAGTGATGCTGTAATTTCCATTAGATGGGGCCTCCCAATTCCCCATCAAAGCACGTTAAGAGAGTTAATGTTTATGGCAAGTTAATGGACTTTGGGTGTATTTCCTCTTTTTCCCATTCCAACTGTAGTTTGTGTAATAATTATGACAATTACTAGCTACAAATGAGGTACTCTAATGCTATTAGACAAAATGGCACGCTAGGCCACTGATGGAAGCTGGCTGCTGTGTCGTGACCACAGTTGTTAGCATGACAGTGTATAGGCACTTACCACCTGGTGGTAGCTAATTGTCAGTGTTTTCTTTGCATAATGTGGGGGGAACTGTGATTTAGCTTTTACTTTTAGGGCTCCTGGGTGAATTGAATGGACATTTAGTATGTATTAGTTGCATTTCGTACATTTGTGTTTGTGTTTGAGGTCATGGCACACACATAGATGCTGATGTGCTGAGCCAAGTAAATAAAGGAGATGGAGTAAAAGATACACAATTGAAATGACAGCTGTAGCTGACAGAAGCCTTCAGTGGGGAAAGAAGGAGACAGATATAGAGAAAGAAGGACAGACACAAAACAGTTTAATCAAACAACCACTGGATGGCATAGATATGTTCACACCTTTCAGGTAACCTTGCTTGTCAGGAGCCAATCACATGCTTAAGTTGTTAATGTGTCACTCAGTTGCAGTAGCAATAAGCGATTATGTCTGTGAATGCTGAGTGGTACATATACAGTATGGTCTATGACTGCTTGGTATCCAAACAGCTAAAAACGACTTGGTGAGTCACTAATTTAGAATGCCAAGAGTGGGTGGTGAAAAAAGTGCCAAGCTTAATATAAAAACTCAGAATCACCAAGGGAACACCAAGTTATTGCAGGATTAACTTTTTTCATTATCTTCTTGTTTGCGCTCCTCTGTGCTCTGCCTGGAAGGAATGCTGTGGTGACTCTACGCCCCAACAACCAAGAGAGAATTCATACATTCCCGAATACAGCTATAGCCTGCATTATCAGTCCCTGTTAAAAGTGCTGGTTACCGGTTTGAGTGTAATGAATGCTGTTCCCCTGCTGTGATGACAGAGACGCTGGGTGACTAATGGTACAGATAGGGAGGACAAGATGATTATAATTATAGCAAGGGAAATGTATACTATGATAAAAGTTGAAGATGTTATGACATGTACTGCAAGGAAAGACATGTGGGTGTATGCCAGTGTGCAAAGCTGATTGTGTGTGTGTGTGTGTGTGTGTGTGTGTGTGTGTGTGTGTGTGTGTGTGTGTGTGTGTTTGTGTGTGTGCAATGAGGCATCAGTGGTGCGTTCAGTCCTTTGTACAAAAGTTTGGATCAGCCATTTTTGTGTGAATTCAGTAATATTGGGTGTGTGTGTGTGTGTGTGTGTGTGTGTGTGTATGTGTGTGTGTGTGTGTGTGTGTGTGTGTGTGTGTGTGTATAATGACATGCAAATGGATGTAAGCCGGAGTGGTGCTAATGACTTCATTATCACTAAGAATATCAGCACAGTGAAAATAAAATTGCCAGCTGAAATCCACACGCTTTGTCATCCATAGAGACCAACAACACTACTTTGTTGATATGTTAATCTCTATAGCTCTCCTAATGTATGCCATTTTAATGGAGCGCAAACTATGTAATCTATTATTTTTCGTGAAAAGCACTTTTAAAATTTCCATTTCTTTTTGTTCTCTTTTCCTTCACTATTATCCTCTTTGCACCAAGCCACCACCAATTGTTTGTCCATTATTGCCTCTTAGAGCCTAATCTAATATGATCCAAAGATCGTACCACTGCTGGATCCAGGTGTGCTGAACTGTGATGAATCCAAAAGTTTGCGTGGGGTGGACAGGCTGCTGACATCCAACACAGGCATTGGAGATGTGTCTTTGGCAGTGGAGCTGTGAAGAGAATAGAATTCAGGGATTAATAAAATAAAACACATCATGTTATTACATATCATGCTTTCTGTCTCATATGAATCATGATATTGCAATTGCATGAGAGGCAAGCAACTCCAAAATTCTGGAGTAAGAGCTTCTCATACACATACAAAAGTTTAGTATGCACTACCAGAACTGTACCCACTTACCTTCCCTTTCCTAACAAAAACAATCTACTGTTATAACGAAAAGCCTTGCATCTCTGGGTGGGATTGGTGCTGCTTTCCAATGAGCCATTTATCAAGCCTTAAGCCGGAGGTGGAAGCAATCCAGGTCCTTTAAGTTGGGCGGTATAAACACAGTGTGCCTGCTAAGTGAGTGGGGTGTATGGAGGCTGGCTTGTTGTTAGAGGCGACCCAATACAGGGAGGCCAGGACCTGTCACTGGCTGACCCTCAGTAATAAATCACTCTACCTCACCAACCCACCGCTACCATAATTACTGCACCCACACACAGACACACATAAACACATGTGTAAAAGTGCAAACAACACTTAAGCTGAATGTATTACACAGCATCAACAGTGTTTTTGAAGCCATTGTGCCACATTATCCCCAATAAGTTATACGGCTGCTTCATGAAACTAAGAGAGCGGCCCTGGGGTCACGGAGGCATGGCTTAAGTTATTCTCCTAGTGGCTGCAAAACCTACTTGATCATTTGATGCATCACTGGTGTCACACAGAAAACACGGATGCTGCATTCTGTCATTTTATTTATTTAATGCTAGTAATTGGCTTCTGACATTGTCTCCTAGGTTTAAAAAATAGTTTTTTCCCTAAAAAAACAAACCAAAATATGATGTGTGCATTTTGGTTTGTGTGATGTTCCTACTGTAGCACCTATCATGATGCCTCTTTATTCCCTATGAGTGAATTAATGCTGGTTGCCTCTTTACGGCAGATGATGTGGGGTGTTTTTTTGTCTGTTTCTCTGGAGCTCAGAGCAGAAAGTACAAACATAAAGAAGCAAAGCAACAAGTTATACAAGGTCTAATTGTTTTTGTCAGTAATTGGCTTTGGTTTCCATACAGTAAATAATTGGCAAGTCGCACTTAGTTGTCCCAGCAATGAAATAACTTATAATGAAGGCACATCTATAAAGTCTAAACTTTTCAAAGAAGAAAGCACTTTGATGGCTATATTTCTGTTGAATACATAATAGCCAAACAATAACAGCTTTTGATAACTCGGACCCAAACAAACTGACTAAAAGATGGATTTGTATAACAGGCAACGTCACACCTCCGTCTCTCTCAACCTTGCACATTTTATATTAGTGATAAGCTGTAAGGAAATTAAATAAAAGGTATTTTATGTTTGCTGTGTGGACCCATAAAAGAACAGCTACAGCTTTGCTGAAGATAATAAGGATGTTTAGAAAAGAAAAGAAAAGAAAAGAAATGAAATGAAATGAAAGGAAATCCCTTATCCCTTACAGTACCTTATAGTTAGATTGTTTTTAACCACTAGTCATGCTACTGTGCAAAATACTGTAATTTCCTGCACAAACACAGAAGCAATAATAAAGAACTAACCACAATTTTTTTCAAGCATAAACAATTAAGTAAATGAACACACTCCCCGTGATGACACTGAAGAACTATTTTCACATTTCTATTCTTGTGAGGACATCTGGAGGCCTCCCCAAAGTGGTAACAACATATTAAAAGAAGTATAAAAAACCGGCCCTTACCCTGGAAGGCGAGCAGCATTTTTGTCCTTGTTCTTATGTCCCAGGCGACTTGTGGACTTGATGTAGAGGTGACGGTGCAGCTCATCAATGAGTACAAGGTGGATGTTGAGCTTCTTGCTGTGGAGCTCCAACCGCAGATCTCCAAGTCCCTCCACCTGCAGCAAGGGGCCTTCCAAGGACTCCACAGCTGACACCTGCGTGTGACAACACACCAGCCAAGCACAGGTTACCCTCAGCTGTATTTCGCAAGTTTTATTGTGTCTGCTCAAACTTTAGCAACATGCATTCCTGTGTCCACTATCTATTTACTGAGATCGCTTAAAATAACTGAATCAGTAAATATTGTTTTGCTTTGGTATATTCTATTTTTTTTTACATCCTTTGCCTACACTGGAGATGACATACAAAATACATGTCCACAGAGGAAGACAGAGGACAACAATTTAGGGAGGGGACAACACATGACAAGGACACCTGAACCAGGGACACCTCACTGTATATATGCAACACATTTTGTGGCCAGTGTACATTCTACATAAAACCTTCATAACAGTGAAAGAAACATTAATTACACAACCAATATTTGCTTGCCTCTAAATGGCCTCTACCCACAAGTATTAGGATACTACTCTAAAACTCCACACTACACATATAGACCAATCATCTACAGGAAAAAAAACACTCTAGTGGACCTCTATAAGGTCATATTAATTATTGCCCCTAACCCTATAAAGAGAGTGGAGAGTTCACCAGGAAATTAAATCGCTCAACATCATTCGATTTTAAAATACAGCTTCTACTTTCAATGTAAAACAAGAGGTCCACTGGCTTTTGTTCCTTCAACCAGAACAAACACTATTCAGACAAAAGACGCTCACATAAATATCAACCAATGCATTATTTAACCCCTTCATTTCCTCAATGGGTTAGGCAGTCCCCAGGATTTTTCACTTAATGACACCTGTACATGCAGCTCCCTTTATGTCTATCGCCAACTCTAAGAAAGTGAGCAATGCTGAGGCTTCACGCCATGTTTACAATGAGAGAGTGACACTCATTGCAATATTTCTAATCAGCTGAATAACCTGTTAATGTATGTATTTTATTCATTAATTTGATTAAATTTAATTTTATCATCAAAATCAAAATTATTATATTATTATTTCATTCTATTTTCAATTGACCTACAAATATACACACTATTTTGTACAATATTTGAAAAATATATTTCACTCAAAAAACTGAATTTAAGTCTAGTCATGTGCTCCTAAGTCACACTCTTTATTACTCCAAATTCACTCAGTCTGCCTCCCTCCTTTTCAGTTTTCATTAGCAGGAGCAGCAGTGGTTGTGGTGTGTTTACATTTAATGGCCATTAAATAAAATGTGCCAGTCTGTACAGTACATGTGTATTTATGTGCATGTATGTGTTTTTTCGTGTGTATTTCAAAGCAACTAATGGCCTAATGGTAGCGCTGTAGAGAATATTTGCATGACCAGGGCAGGCCAGAAGGCATGGGTCAAGTGTGTGTTGATGCAAATGAGAGCCACATTAGTGACAAGATGAGCTAATGCGCTGCATGATCAGCCCCCTTTGGCTTAATAGAATAACTCGGCATGCCTGCAAGGCTTTGCATGTTCTGTGTCTGTGCGTGTACACACCTCTCAGATGTGTCTGTATGATTATATGTGTATGATTGTATGACTGTAAATCATTTAACGCTTATGTGTCTGTGTGTGGGGAGATAACTCATTACCATTGGGCTGGGATGACAGAGGAAGGCTGGTTAACATCATTAGAGGACCAGGCCTGTCAGTGTGATTAGGGATATGAAGTCTCTAGTGAATTTGCTTGTGAGAGACGGACAAATAGGGGAAGAAGGGAGAAGAGAAGAGAAGAGAAGAGAAGAGAAGAGAAGAGAAGAGAAGAGAAGAGAAGAGAAGAGAAGAGAGGAGAAGAGAAGAGAAGAGAAGAGAAGTGAAGAGAAGAGAAGAGAAGAAGGGGTAATAGCAATTGTATGTGGATCCACCTGCGTTTTTTGTTACTACAGGAACAAGGAGAGGAGAAGAGAGGATAGGAGAGGAGAGAAGAGGAGAGGAGAGGAGTTTTTCTAAAACCAAAGCCAGTCTTGTTTTTAAACAACCCCATGGGGTTTAAGACTGCCATTCAATAGCAGACAGAGAGCATAGTCTGAATTCTAATTGTCAACCCTTAGAGATAAGCCTCACATAAACACAAGGCTGCGAAGTTTATCCCTGGCTAATCTACTCCTGCTACAGTACCAGGCGAAAATTATAAGAAAGATTTATACTGCATGTATCTGTAAGCACAAAACAACTTTTGTTATGGATGGAAAATAAAGAGAAAGAAAGAAAAAAAAGAAAGAAAGAAAGAAAGAAAGAAAGAAAGAAAGAAATGCAATGTGAAAGACTAAAGCCTGCGAGATGTTAATCTGACAGATGAGTGCCATAATGAGTGACAGCATGATGGGAACTCTGTGAGAAGTGACACAGACAGTATGATGTCACAGCACAGAGACAAAGTCTGTCCTGAGACTATAAAATATATCCGCAAAGAAATTTAGGAAACACTGCATGGTCTTTCACGATTTCATATAAATCTAATTATCACATTCTGCCTGATTATCATGTTTTTCCAAAAATCTAGTGAAAATTTCTGTTAGTGGGGGGTAATATTCTATTTCGCCAGTTTCAAGTGAAAGTTAGATTTGTGTTGAGAGATTTTTTTTCACACTTACCAATACACATTCTATAAACATTTAAAAGTTGGTATACGCTGGAAACAAGCAGTCATTTTTAGTTTGCCTGTTTAAAAATGGCAATAAATTAAATGAAATGGCAATTGCTGAGCTAACAATACATCAAATTCGCTAAAAAGCTTTTCTGCACTTCAGTTCAGTGCATGCTATTATTTTAGCTCACAGGTAGCCTTTATTGCTCCATGTTAAAAGTAAAAATGTTGAAATGTTGGTGGAATCATTCATATATCAAATGTGTTATTTCAAGGATGTTATTGGGCCATTTTTTAATCTCTACTATCATCCTCTACTTTGGTTTAAGTGCAGGTTATTCAAAGTGGACTTTTCACACATTACTTATTCATGAACTGCATAAATATGTCACCAAAGCAAAAAGTAGAACGAATGCATCCAACATCATTTTGATAGTTAAAGGCACATAAAATGTGCTTTAAAGTCTGCTTTTTCCGTATCAATGAAAATGCACCATCCTGATCAAGTAAAGTGTATTTGAAGTTTGCAAGACAGAGGCGAAACGTCCAACTGACTTTGAACTTTCCGCAACCTTTCAAAACATGCTGAACTGACTGAGCACAGGTTGAATGAAGTTCCACTTCTTTCCACCCCCACAAAAGGATTTTTCATGGTCCTTTGGGTGCACCATCATCCCTCTTTTTCCTCCTCCTCAGATAACCCCATTCTAGCAAACTAATTATTACCAAAGTCTGAAGGAAGATGTGTGGGAGTGACAGAGGAAGGGAGAGAGGAAAGGGAAGGAAAGGAAAGGAACAGAGAGATCACAGAGCCTGGTCGTTTAGTCCTCAATGCCATCCTCCAGCTCCCCTGCCAAGCATACTGCAAAACACACATCAAAAGAACAACAGTACATGCATACATACACACCTGCAGCGCCCTCACTGCACTTAGATGGTGTCTGCTTGAAGTAAAAGAGTTGCACCCAATGGACTGTTCAAGGCTAGAAAAGGCTTCTTTAAAAGGATGAGAGGCACCAGGAAATCAATCTTAGCAGCAACACTTCATAAACACTGCTGTTTATATATGAGTACTGTGCACACAATGGGTCTCAAAGCAACCTATCAGTATTGCCTCATATGCATTTACACTGTCAATTGGTTTTCCCACAACTTCAGCAACAAAACACCAATCTGTTCCTTTTTCCATTTCTCACTTTCTTTACCTTGCATACCATCCAAACAAACTGGACAAAACATAAAAAAAAATGTATCATGCAGTCTATGTTTTTCTCACTCTCTGTCTGACTGAAATAATCTACAGCTCACACATACTCAAAACATACAAAGATGCTCATACAACTCTCTGACCATGAGTCTACTCACCAGCATATCCGTGGCATGAAGGTAGTGCTTGCTTGCCATATAGGCCTCTAGCCGTTGAGGCACCTGCTTGATGCTTTCAATTTCATCAAGCAGCTGGAGGACATGTTTGTGTTCAATGCCTTCTATCCACAGCTTCCTCAGCTCATCCCTTTTGCAGTGTAGAAGCATCTTACAAGACAGTAGGTTCTCCTTCACCTGCAGGAAAGAGTGCATTGAAGTCATACAATTGAGGCACAACACCAAGCTTGGCCGCTAGGGCTATTTTAAAAACGGTATTACCCCAGAACAAAAGCATTTTGGAAGTGTGGAACAAACTGTTATGACTCAGTAAGTGTAAGTTGGTTATTACTGCTCAAGTCATAATATTGAGAGATTTTAGGTTACTTTCAAAATAGTGTTATTCGTTGCTTTCACTGCACTACCCGCTGACCTGAAACAACAAAAAACCTAAGTAATGTAACAAGATATTTTAGCTGTTCTAAATAACTTTTGATTAATCTATCCATTTTTGGTGTGACAACTAGACACAGGCAGACTTCTTAATATTATCAAGAACATGGCAACTTTAATCTCATAAAATTAAAGATTACTATCAGATGATGTGGAAATAGAGGGGTGCCATTGACAGGCTACTGAAATCAAGCACTGTAAAGAAATATCCATGGCAGATATGGCATACAGCCTTAAAGTTGACTCTTCTTTTTTGCCAAATCTATATTTTTTTTGTTCATGAGGGGCTGCCCTCAACATTTTGAATAATTTTAACAAATGTGATTGAGAAAATTACATCCAGGGGGCTATGGGTTCTGGACTTCAGCTGCCAATTGTTAAGTAGGCATTTTTCTTCTTGGGTGAACAGGATTTGTGTTAATTAAGTCAGTCTTTCAGTCTTGGAGAACAAAAAGCCTAAAAACTCAGATAAGAGACCCTTTTAATAAATGAACAAACAAATGCAAATTAAAGAAAAAAGCTTATCTGTTTTGTTTTTCATTACACATCTTAAAGCAACTGCTCTGAAATCCATCTGAAACAATGTAGGCATGAACTCTAGCAATAGTTTTCACAACCCTTCAGGTTCATGTCATCCAGTGTACATTTTGAATACATCTATCTGTTCCCTACCTGTTTGATCTTGTTGCGGGAGCTGGTGATGCGCTCTGTGATGCTCTGGTAAGTCCTGATGGCAGTGGTGAGTTCAGCATAATGCTGAACAATCAGCTCATCTAAATCCCTGTCACATGTCTCAAAGGCCTCTTCCAGGCGACCCTTCTCTGTCTCCCTGTCCTGCACATCATCACTGCTGGACAGAGTCCTGTATCAGGGGAAGAGGGAAGGGACAAGTAAGATTCAATCTACTAACTAAATTCACATCAGAAATCTGGATGAGGCATCAGTGTTATCTCATCAGAGTGGAGTGCAGAGACCCTCAGGAAACGGCAATTGCAAGCTGAGTTTGAGCTAAGTGGGAGCTTAGATAAAGCACTCGACAGCAGTATAAGGTAAAAGAGGGAAAACATGGGGACAGTAACAGTGCAAGACTATGGATGCCAACATATCCCTACAGTATAGGGCTGCATGTCAACATTAATAGGTACGTTCATTCTGTAAAAAGTGGATCTAGCAGCAGTGTAAGTAGTACTGGTAGATGAGGCTCATTTGATCGTCCTGGTTTAAAAAAGTAATCATTTATTTACATTTTATAGCCTAAATTAAACAATTTCATGTATTACATACTGAGAACCCATTGGAGCACTTACAGATGCCTGGACATGGATATTCGTTATCATCACTTTCAGAATCCTGTAACTGTGAAGTTTTGTTAGTCTCCGTGTACATTTTCCTCTCTCCAAAGGAGAAAGTAAGACTTGGAGACAGTTAAATTGAGCTATCATGACCGTTAGGGTCATTGACTTGGTTACAAGAGTCACAGTAGTTACAGTGTGTGCCTCTAACTAATGCATCTCATACAAGCCACAGTGCTCCGACATAACAAACTAGTAAAACTTAAAAACCCAAACAAGTCTTTTCATAGAACTTAGCAACTGTTGCTAAGAGACACCTCCAAAATCATTGAGGTCATTGAGCCATTTGGATATTTAAAAAAAAAAGTACATTACCATCCACCGGGCAAAAGAAAAGCCCAGTTGTTTCGTTCTTTAACCTCTACTGACTACTACTACAACTTCTACTCTCTCTATATATATATTTTATTTTATTGACAGTGCCGAATAATGAGTGAGCTTCAAATTGTGAAAGGCACACGTCGTGACGAAGTCATATTTTACATTTATTTTGCTTCAGGAAGAAATAAAACTGCTGATATCATTTACCGACATATAATATTGGAAATAAAAATACTAAATGCGTGTGCTTTAATTTATTTCATACAATTAACAATACAGGAAGGATGTGGCTAACATAGCTAATTTAGCTTAAAAGCTAGCTGTCAATCGGTCTCTGAGTCCAAATACAAGCACAGTTCAAGGGCTGTCTCACATCTTTCCAGCGCTGTTAACTGTATTTAATGAATGCGACAAAACCTCACCTTATGACGGAGATGAGAAGACCAGAAGGGTCTTTGTTTTTGCTAACAGCACTCCTGTATCTCCCTGTATCAGCTGCCATTTTTCCAGCTGCGGCACCCAAACAGGAAGACAGAAGCGCGAGGTTACACGACGGAATTCTGGGAGTTGTGGTTTGAGCTTGGAATGTAACTCAGCAACAGTGGTGCACATTTCTGTGCCTTCTGCAAACAAATGGTGTAACTACATTGATATTGGTAATAGAAAACAATTAAATGGAAATTGGTAGCTCAAAACTTAAACATGATACAATAGTGGGTCTGATTCTATAGGTCTGTATTTGTTTCTTTATAGATAAACCATTCAAATATCGCATTTTAATTTTAACTTATTTTTATTTTTAACATTGTATACTAAATTGATCTCCATGAACAGGACTGTCTATTGTGCACAATGTTACAGACAGTGATAAATATTCCTGCTGCAATATTTCAATGCAATATTGACATTTTTGGGTAATTTTTGCATACCACACAAACATCACAATAGAAAAACTGTTCCATTGTAACACTTTCAGTCCAGTCCTCTTGAGAGTGATAAAGAAAAGGTTGAGCTGAGGAGAAAGGAGAGAGACAGTGTGTGTCAGTGAGTTAATAGCCTCCACCATTTAGAACATATAGTGCTGGATTTGACGGGGCTCTCCTGTGCTGTATCTCTGACAATCTCTGCTGTACCAATGAGAATGAGGGAGGGCATTGATTCTGGAGCAAAAGAGGTCGATTCCCAGCAGCCTGGGTCCTGATTGATGCACTGGTGGACTGGCAAGATAACATTGTGGGTGATCTTTGTGCACCCC
>NW_019525441.1:443774-447347 GCF_002814215.2 Seriola lalandi dorsalis | reverse complement strand
CAAAAAAAAGAAAGGAAAAAAAAGAAAAAAGAAACAATCGCTGTGTCATGCAGGAGCCACAGTTTTTCTTTGAAGGCGCCTAGCTTCCCAGGTCCAAGTTTAATTTTTAAGTTCTTATCACCTTACCCTGCAGCCCATGTCCCATCAGTCCAACTAATCTGCTAGGCTTCTTTTCTCCAATAACACAGCACCAAGGTTATTTCTTTCATCTGGATGTGTGTTTGGACACTAAGTGATTGCTTTGACTGACTGACCTGTGTGTGGATTAAATGCAAGGGCAATTATGTCTTTGTAGGACATGCCTTTAAGCTATAGATCTAAATGCAGATGCTGTGTCTCAGTTACTCTGTGTCCTTTGTCTGGTGTCCAGAAAAGAAAATATAGATTCTGTAAGCGGTGACTGTTATAGCTCTTTGAATAATGGTGCAGCCACTTTAACAAGTCAACTGAATTTGTTTAAGTTTGAAGAAAACAGCTGATGATATGGATTAAGATGAGAGAGGAGCTCTTTTAGAAAAAGCAGGCATTTAAGCAGATGGTTTCCATTGGAAAAGGTTCTTGTGATCATTAAACAATAATGTTTTTGATTTTAGGAATATATTGTTGTTGTTACTCTTGGGTTAAAATAAATAATATGTAAATAAATAAATGTGACACTGTTAATATATGCTAATAGCTTTAATGATCATAGTGAGAGACATACAATGGAAACATAACAAGGTTGTATAAATACAGTATTTTCACCTCTCCAATTACACCCTTTGGAAACTTGTAACATAATGTCATCCCTTGGTGATTAAGAAGGAGATACTTCCTTACTTGTTTCCATGGAAATGTGGTTGAGGGGAAACAGCAAAACACCGCATCTATTATATCCCTTTTTGATTTTTCACTTAATCTTGACTTGGATAAAACAAAACATGTGTCTCATATCTCTAGCTCAATGCACAACCTGCATTAGGATACAGTCCCTCATAGTCATTTCATAGTCTATGTTTTATTCCATTCCTTTTCCAGACATGCTTGATTCAATTGATATCTTTATTGAGTAGAGCACTCAATTTTGCAGAAATGACAACGAAAGAAGATTAGATGAAGATTTATGGATGCCTAATCAATTCAAATATCACATGGCAAAGTAAGAGGTATTGCCAAAAGGCAGCAATGATAAAACTTAAGAGGACAGAACAAGATGAAAAAGTATATATCCACACTGTCCACTTTTTGGAACTATATAACAGAATATTGTTCAGATCGACCACATTTACTTCTTGTTTTGGAGAACCTCATCTTGTAGGAGAAGATGTGATGTTTGAGTTGCTTTGAGGTAGCAGGTTTTTCAGCCAGCAAAAGCAATTTTCTTTTTGTGCTGCAGGGAATTTTAAAGCAGCAAATGTTAACTGATTCATATAATTGTATAAATGGAAGTGCGGAGGAAATGCAAGGTGTGAAAACAAGATGATGATAGGCAATAGTGCAAATTATGTTCACATCATAGGTGGTAGTAATATATGAGAAAAATGTAAAACACTGAACATGCAGGGAAACCGACTTTTCACTCACCTCCACGTAGTTATTGAATGAAATATTACCAGTAAATTCACTAGCTCACCAAACAGCATAATTGCTCAGTGTCAAAGTCAGTTTTAATAATTATCTTGTTTATGATAATAATGCTGTCATAAATAACAAGAAAAAGCCCTTTATACACTCTATAATTCAATTATGTCTCTGTTCTATAAGCACTGAATTCAATATAGCCTGAGGCTTTTCAGAGAGTGCCCTCAGGGCATCACTACACATTCTACTGCTTTATTACATAATCGGTTCATAATATACTCGCTGTAGAGGTGACGAAGAACCCATGGGGGAAACTGTCCATGATAATATGACAAAATTTGAAACATCTGAATACCCATTATCTCAGAGTACAACAGAAAATGAAAACTAATTAAAAGTCAGGATCTGAGAAAATACTGCATGTATTTTACTGTGTTATTAAATGCGCATTTATATATATGTATATGTATATGTATATGTATATGTATATATATATGTATATATATCTCTATGTCCAGTTTTTTCAAGACATACCTCATGTCACCATATTCCATGATTGACATTCTTTACTGTAACCAATTCTAACATCCTGTCCTTAGCTTTCTTTTCCAATTTGCTCATATATGAAGGTTATGTGTTTACTTTTGCACAAACAGTATGATCAGCCATTCTGGTACATAGTTTTATATTAAAAAAATATGTATTTGATCAAGGTTTATATTGTGTAAAAGATCCGAATGTGAGCCCTCTGTGTTTATGGAATTTCTCAATAATATTAAAGTATACAGAACCACAGTGAATTCTTAAAAAGGCTTTTATTGATTTCTTTTTGCACGGCATCTGAAACATTTACAGTGAAGAAAACATAAAAACAACTGAAAAGAGCATTATAAAAATTATATTGGGTTATTGTTTGTGTATCATATATCAAGTTGATGATTCTTATGAACTGTCATTAGTGCCACGGGTGCTCAGCTCCGAGGCATCTATTAATATTCTGTTTCGGGTTTATTATTCTTCCGCCAAATTTCGGCACGTAACTCATCCCGCAGCTTTGAGAAAACCCCGGTAATATATACATCAAAACGTGCGTCTTGATCCCGCAAGGGGTGCTATGACTTTTGGTGTTAAAATTCCAATTTTTCCCAAAGTTATTCCCAAAAAACTGGGAATAAATAATGCATTAGAAATGCATTGGAATTTTCTTTAGAAACCCACCTTTTTTCAACAAAATTGCACCTTTTTTCTGAGTCACCCAGCTCTCTCATACCTGCACGTAGAAATGTGATTCAAACTATAAAACGGAGGAAAACTTCTGCTCTCTCAAAAAGACAGGAACTGTTTTTACATAACATGTAAACTTTTCAAACTGTGAGCACTCAAAGGAGGAGTGCAAATCACTTTTTCTTCAAAGTTAGAGTGAAAGCATCAGTTGGCTAGAGTGCGTGAAGCAGTAAAAAATAACCTTTATTTTTATTTTTAACTCGAGTTCGCGGCCAAACCGTAAAAAGGAGACAAATAATTATTTCTGAAAATGTAGACATAGTTGTTGGGATTCATAAAATGTAACTTTGACAGGCAGGGTCTGCACAAAATTTAAACGGGGTAGCTGAGTCCGGCAGCAATACCTGTCTCACTCTCATTGACGCCTAATGTAATCGTCTTTTTTTTTCAAAAGAATCTCACTCTGTCTTCGCACTGAGCTTACTCACTCATTTTAAGGAATATCTGAATAAAATAGAGACTGTAGAAACTTCTGGCTTCAGTGTCTGGCACTGTCTTTTCGGTTTATGAAAAGAAGTAACAGTTTTCTCATAATTTGCAGTTGTTTGAAGCCATGTAGAAGCCAAATTCTGGGCAGATTTTCACATTGCCATGGCAACGGCAGCTCCTGACCTGTGTGCGTGCGTGCGTGCGCCTAGCAACCAGATAACCAACTCTCCAAGCTCTGCTAGCTTTACATTAGCCGCATGTTAGGTCTTAAATTACATTTAGTTAGGTCTTAAATATGTA
>NW_019525441.1:421239-443209 GCF_002814215.2 Seriola lalandi dorsalis | reverse complement strand
TGACATTGTTTTATATCAGAGTCTTTTATATCACGACATTTCTCAAAACCAGAGTATGATCAGGGTGACTTTTGAACACTGGAAATAAATCATGTACTCATCCCGGCAGTAGCCCCCGTGGCACTCAAAATTTCCCTGGAATTTTCTAGTTCCTTATAATATCCTCTGCAGGCGTATCAAATTTCCAGCTGCTGTATGAGGCTGTGTGAGTTTCTGAAATGGATATTGTTTATAAAAAAGAAAGTTAAAATTATGCAGAAAAGCTGAACTCACTCAACACACTTACAGTTTAACTTTTTCTATCTGTTTCTACATTAATATACATAAACAAAATGACTAATTTATTGACTACTTGATAAAAATTCCTGCTGATGTTCGAGTTGAAGATGAATGTTAAGCATGTATACTTGACCTTTCTGCATTCATCTGATTCACAAATATTAATGAAAGTACATTTTGTCTTTTTTTCATTCAATATTTAATTGTGTAAATGTATTTTTTGTCTTCTCTGTGATTGTTTTGCACTTTTCATGTATCAAATATTCCAGTACAGTCAGGTTGTAATATCCCCCTCCCTCCACTCTCTCTGCAGCTCTATTTCCATTTCAGGAGCTGTCTTTGTTTCTTCTGATGGGTCTTGCAACTCAAAAAAAATCAATCTGATGATAATGTTCGATCATTAAGGCCACGTACTTCACCCTTTTCCGTCTCTCATAACATTACTATAGTCTTGCTTTCCTCATTTTGTCTTTATGTCAGCTCAAGATGAGCAACATTGCAAATAACTAGAAAATGCAATTTCTGAAGAAATTGCAGTGTGGTTGCCGGCTTCTGCAAAAGCTGAAGCTAAACTGCATTGCTGGCTTGAATTTGTATAATCTTGGCCCAGCCCTGCCTGCACTCTTCTCCCCGACCCCAAGAAACTATAGTAGTTTAAAGCGACTGATTCCCATGTTCAGTCAGATTCATGGGGTATCAAACCTCAGTGCTTTCAGACCACAATGTTTCCTTATCATGCAGGGGAATACTCAAACCAAGTAGGCTACTAATAGCTGACACAAAAAGCTTAATAAAATTTGATCATGTGCTTTTAATTAATAATTTGTAATTTAAATATTTTATTCAGACATGGTATAAAAAACCAAAATGTAAAGCAGTTGAGGAATACATAGTCTTAGTCTAATGACAAATATTGTGTTTTTTTTCTTTTTTATGCTACCATATTCTGCAAAAAAAATTTTTTTTCAAGTCTTTATTATATTTTGTTGTGTACAGAGTTTACCAATGCTGCATTCAAAGTATATGTTTATGTTCTATCGGAAAATAGATAGGATTTTAGGGAAAACAAACATTAACTTTAATGTCATGACATTACAATGTCGTCAAAATGTGACAATTTCTGCCAATTTTCTAGAGACTAGTTATGTCAAACACTACAAATCAGACAAACGGTGCTGTCACACTGCCAGTCTATCGCTTACAAATAAAAACCAATGAAAACTGTCGATGTAAAGACGGTAACCCTTCTGTCCAATCCACTCGCGCGTTCTTCAAGTACGTCATGCTAAGGAAGTTCGGACTTGCTGAAGTAGAAGTGTGTGGGCCCTAGCCAGCTATACCTGGCCCTAACACAAGTAAACTGTCAAAAAACAAACGTGGATGTAAGTCGTCCATCTTACATGTAGATAACTGACACTTTGACAACCTGCGGTCTGACAATGGGAGCGAACAACAGTACCCGCCGCGTGTCATTTGAATCAGATGAGAACGAGAATATAACGGTGGTGAAGGGCATACGGGTAAGTGACATTATACAAATTGTGTCGGGCAAACAGCTGTTACATGACTGCCTTAATCCAGAATCAGGTGATACAGTGATGTGATAGAGTGAATCAGGCTGTAACGTTAATGGTTTGCTAAGAGGAATGATCAAATATGGCTTGTCTAAAAGCAGCTATGCTACATTGCAAGCAGACTCTTGCCAGTCTGTAAACTCTCATTCATTCTGAAAGCTACACTGTAGGTTAAGCTAAAGTAATGAAAGAGTTTACAGTTTAACGACACGTTAGTTAATAGGTACTGCAGCGGTTATGAGATTTGGAAAGAGTAAACTTTTAATTATCTTTTTGGAAATGTTGACATTGACGTCACCAGCCACGTGTTCTGCTGTCTGTTACTCAGTTTATGAATGAGAGTGATTTCCAACTGGACAGGATGTTGCCTTCTTAGTTCTAGATAATGTTCTCCTTGGGAGGTTTTTGTTTAAAGGTGGAAATAGGTACATGGTGTTAAGGTGGATGGTTATGGAGTCTCTAACAGCTTCTGTTATGAGGTGGGAGTTGTCACAGGTTCTCTCCTGCCACTGTCAGCTGATGTTAAATATAGATTGACAGGCTTTAGCTGATCAGATAAGACTTTAGTTGGCATGTCTATTATTACTCAGTTTGTAAGCCAGCCAAGGGAGGCTAATGTTAACTTTCAATGAGGTGTGAGGTGTAATCCTGTGTATACCAATGCTGTTTATGAAAATGGATTGAAAACAAAGCTTTTTCTTCCATGGCTAGAATAATGTCTCGTTTTCCATAGGAACAGCAACTCAAAAGCAGAGTTTATCACTTCGGAAAGTACTGGAAACAGGGGGGAACAGCTAGGCCATGACCCAGTCCACAGTTATAAAAAATCAGTACCTCTAAATCTCACTTATCAATATGTTGTAGCTCCCTTGTTTAATCCGTTCACAAAGAGAAAAGTAAAAATGAAAGGTTGTGCTTTTATGGGGAGTTATGTGCTGTAACTGTAGATGAAATATACTGTAATATTTTAATTATGTCACACTATTTCTGTAAAACAGTCTCAATGTTCCTCTGAAACTTTTCTTTCCTTCTCCTTTGCAGCTCTCTGAGAATGTCATCAACCGCATGCGGGAACCTGTAGTTCCTCCCAAACACCAACATGCTCCCTCTGCGCCACCTTCCATGGCGCCTACACTCACTCCTCCTCCTCTTCTACGGCCAGTGCCTCCCCTCTTTGACCCGATCACTTCCTTGCCTCCCTCCTCTCCTCTTGTAGAACCTGTTGCATCTCCAGCTCCTCCTCCACCAGCCCCATCTGCCACAGAGTCTGTGGCTGCACCTCCACCACCTCCTCCTCCTCAACCTCCTACAGAACAGGTAGTAGTCCCCACCATAATTGATATGGTGCTCCCAGCTTCATCACCCCCAAATGCTGCTACTGCTGTTGCTGCTCCAGCTTTTGAGCATGAGGTGGCTGCTCCTCCTCTTCCTGCTGCTGTCGAGCCGGTATCTTTGCCTACACCCCTCCCTCCTCCCTCTGCTCCTGCTCCCTGCCCTGCTCCAGCTGTGGTCGAAGCGATCACTCCGCTTGCTCCTCCCCTTGTAATTGAACCATCTCCTCCCTTAAATCAATCGGTTGCTTCACCTCCAGTAATTGAACCCATTGCTCCTCCACATGTGATTGAATCCATTGCTCCTGCATCTGTAGCTGAACCCAAGCCATGTCCTCTTCCTGTCATGATTGAATCCATTGCTGCTCCCCCACCTCCCAAATCGGAACCGCTCTCTTCCCCTGCTGTTCTGGAGCCTGTCACCATCCTGCCACTACATCCCTCAGGGGACACTTCGTCCCCCCGGCCTGCTGAGCCTTTTGCTGCACCTCCCCTGCCAGAGTTTACTGCTCCTTGTGAACCAGTTGCACCTCCTCCTCAGCCCCCCTTGGAGCCAGTATCCCCTGCTTCAGTCCCTGAGCCACTGGCAGTGCCTGAGTCCAGTCCAGTCCCACCATCTCCTGCTGCACCAGCTGGTGAGTTTTATTCCAGGATGCTGGAGGTTTGTGTTTGTAACATATTTCATGAACAAATGCTGATGAAGATCAAGGGTAGCTCGAAACAATGTTAAGAAATAGACCGGATCCAAGCAAGCTATACTTAGTGTTAACTGGATTTTTGCAGTTGTGATTCTTGACCTTGGAGGCACCTGGACAAACTTGTGTCTTGTGCCTTCCAACAAGCAACAGGAATGAATGCTTATTTATAAAAAACAGAAGAAATTAACTGTATCTTTCATTTGATCCTGAATGTATGGAGCATGGTTAATTAGGAAGCAAAAGTTATGAGGAAATGAACTCAACTGACCAAGGATTTAAGTCCAGCTACATTTAAATTTGTATGGGTGTTTACTTTAAGCCACTTTAAGCTTTTTGTCTTGAGCTTTTGGTGCAGATTGCAATTAGTCTTCATTTTAAAAATGGGCCTCACAGTAGCTTTTGTCATATGATGATTCATTGCCAACCCCAAACTGTTAATGAAATGATGAATTCTTTCTTGTAATAATGTTAATAAATTGATGCTGTAATTAGTAGCCCTCAATTCTGCAGTTTCACTGTGGAGCTCAAGTTATCATGATAACCCTTCTTTTTCCTGTGGTGTGTGACCTCACTCAAAAAAGTGATCTCAGTAGTTGCGTCTTTTTTTTAGTTGCATGTGGATATGTTGTTCTTTTTCTCAACATTTTCTCATTTTCTCCTTCAGTAAAGCAGCTATAATCAGTATTTTCACTTGGTGAAAAAAGCTATGGGTCATATGACAACTTGTATGTGATAGGAATCACTTGTAATGAAGAACCCACAGAGAATTATCGCCCAACTCTGCAGCTCCTGAAAGCTTTACACAACTTTACAGCATCCTTTAGCTCACTGTTTTGGTTTTCTGGCCCGCAGTTTTACTGTTTTGTTTCGCTCTCAGCAGTGTTTTCAGCTACAACAGGCAGCTGTTTTCAGCAAAGAAAGCTCTTAAAAACCCACTGTACATTACCTGTCCACCACACAACAGCAGACAGACAAAGTTTGCAACTAGCTGGTAAACATAAGCTGCCTTGCAACCCTGAATTTATCTAGACATTATCCAGAGGAGCTGTATGTGAGAACGCAAATGTCCGAATCAGTTGGACCAGACGATAAATGGGCTTTACCCTGCCAGCTCCCTACCACAAAGTCTGCATGATGTCCGATTGAGTCGATGTGGGAATAGAGCTAGTCAGTGGCTGGAGAATTCACAGCTAGTGAGTGAGCACGTTGATGACGTTTTCTATCCAGCTTCCTGCACACTCTACCAGGCACCACCCCTTGCCTAAACCAAATGTAGTATTATTCTTGATGAGGACGATCACCTGTTGTGTGCCACCTGTGTGAAACGAGTTTGTGATGCATTTAGCTGCTTAAGTGTCAGGTATTTCCCTCAGGACTTGATGGAGACAAAAAACTGACCTAAAAGGAGAGTGAATATCAGACTTACATTCAGTACATAACCTGACCCGTGGTTCCAAATTAATGCTAATGTTACTCCATATCTTCTTGATGTGTAAATTGTTAATTATTTGCTAACTCACCTCAGCTTTTTGTGGTGATAAAATGTCAGTATTGTGTTATTAGCTTGTCTCCACTCTCCCCAACTTATCAAAGTTCAGTTATTGCAGGTTTAAATACAAAGTAGTGTTTAGGAAGAGAAACATAGGACATTTTTTTATGAAAGGTTAAGTGTCGAGAATCTCTAATTGCTGCTGAGAAATGCAGATTTTTCTCTTTTTTTAGGTTTAATGACATATTAAGTGCAGTCGTATATTTTTGTCACAAGAAAGAAGATCGAACCTGTCACTACAGATAATACAGCATTAAACTACACTGATATTCCGGGGTTAATTGAGTAATATTGTTTCAGTGTAAAAATGTGTATGTAAGTACTCAAACACACAGACCAACTCACTCCCTTTCCACTTGATCTCTCAAAGCAAAGTTTTAGCCTCAGTGTCTCTTAAGTGTGGGTGCACGTCCCTTATCTCTTGACATATCCGGCAGAGGACATTTGAATGTTACCTGTTCATTACACGGTACAGAATGGGGCGTGGGTGCAAGTTCTTCAGAAGGTGGCATCCAGGATGTGGGCAGGCTTCCCCATCCTTGACTGTGCTCAATCAGTAAGGTAATTAAAAAAAGGCCAACTTATGCCACGCCACACTGACTCCAGTGATTAAAACGACACCTCTGCGGTTTCACACAACAAAACACTAGGCCTCATTAAGGTGGTGGGTGGGTGTGTGTATTGTGTATTCAATTTTTATTTGGCAATGGGGCTTCTCTGATATGACACTGAATTTTGAGTGTGTCACTTGCCTTTTTGTTTGAGCACATTAGTACAATTGATCGATTAATAGGAGTTATTCATGTTCGTTCAACAAATTTTTGTAACTTGTAGCACTGAGGCAACTGTAAGCACAGTTTCATTTTTCTCCACGTTGAACCAAATTATTCCTCCATTGTTTGCGCTAATTGGTTTTCAGATGAAAAGATAAATACAGCACTATCGTCACTTAACTATCACTTAATTTCGTTAAAGCTGTGTTGTGTGGCTATTATAAAAAAGTGCCTGCCGCTGTCAGGGCACAACACAACAAATCCACTGATCTGTTTCCTCTTTGAGTGGTCAGTTACGGATGCAAGTCCTCACTTCTCTGTCGGGGGATATGTAGTTGTCATTGCTGCTGTGTCTTTCCATTTCTTTTCTTCACTCATTCAGTCTTGAAACACTGATGGAAAGTTTGAGAGGGGGCAAAGGTCTCTCAGGACCAGCTCTACTGTCCATCTTGTGTGCACAGTACAGTATATGTGAAGTGTTCAGGATAGTGAGTATGTGTTTGTATTGGGTGTATTTTTAATGTTGCTACACAATCACCACCACACGATGCATTTTGTTTTATCACTATAGTTTCCATTTAACTGCAACTATGTGGCTGACTCTTGCTTGCCAAGCATGGGCCCATATATTTATCTCACAACACTAATGTGTGTTGACATTTACTGAGGTATTTTGAATATACCTTCCTTGCAAGGTCACCTCACAGCTTAATATGTACCAAGCTCACCAAGTACTATAACGCAGAGGAAAAAAGTCAACTTGGACGATTGATCAAACATGCTCTTTTTAAAGAACAAAAAAAAAAAAAAAGGTAGGATGAATGTGAATGTGAATCTCGTTAAAAAGTTGCAAAGTTCAGCCCAATCCTGAAAGGCTACGACCTTAATGAGGCCGACATTGATTATGTGTGTCCGCCAGAGTTGGGTATCGAGTGAGGCTCTCAGCAGGTCGGCTGTCTCTAAATCATGGCCAGAGTCAGTATGTGTGCTGATTACGCCATAGTCAAGGTTGAACCTCCTACACCTTCTCCAGTGTGCTATAAATATTCATATGCCAGAGCCCACACACTGCGCTGGACTAATAGTCTGCTTAAAGATGTCTCCCAGATGCAGCATGAAGAATGGGAAAATGGGAGAGACAAAGAAACACATTGGGAGAAATGTGGGCTTGGTGTGTGTGCGCATAAATGTGAGTGTGAAACTTGTGAAATATATCACTCTGCTTTTGAAACAGACTTTTCTTGTTATCTTGTGAAAATGTGAAATGATCAGTCTAGTTCTATTCCATAACATGAGATTAAATTAACAGGAAAGACTGTGAATAAAAGAAAATCAGAAATGGCACCTGCCTGCCAGGGCTGGAATCTTGCTCTTGGCGCTTTAATTTTTAATTTTTTTCTCCTTTCATATTTGAACATAGTGAAAGGTGTGCAGTGACTCGACTAAGCGCAAGCTAGAAACGTGAGGAAGTGGTAATGTTACAGATTATGCCCTCCACACAGGTCCTGGGGTTAATGAAACTTCTGATGAGAAACGCAATTTGCCTTCATCTATTATCTCCACTGCCAATAGCCTGTGCTCCACCGCCTCTCCTCCTCCTCTACGGGTTTTTCCACAGGGTTTAGTGATTGGTGCGAAAGGAAAGGAGGGGGACACGTCTAAAAAGATGATGAGTTTTTAATCTTTTTAACATTTACATGTCCTACTCAGGATTGACACAGGCTCTGTCGATCTGGAATTGTCTCTGACCCTAACCAGCCTCCCTCAAGGACCCCAGACAGTGTTTATCATATCAGAACCTGTTCTCTGGCTGACCCTGTGGGCCTGCTAGCTATCTGAATTCTCTCTCTGCAGGGTTGGAGAGGATGTGGTGATAAATGAGGAGTTGCTTAGGCTTGCCTGAACTTAGAGGAATTTTAAACTTTTACTTTTCATAGCGCACTGCTATAGGGTATATATTTTTTAAGCCTGAGAGATTTTAAAGGGCAGATAATGCTGAAATGCCACTCTTACCTGATGGAAGAAGTTCATAATGACGGGGCTTGACCTCCTGAGGTGGCACTTGAGTATGGTGTTCAGTACGCAGTGTTATTCATCTACTCTAAAGATCTATGGAGGGAATAGTAAGTAATTTAGAATTTTCCATCAACGGGGCTCTGAACTGTTTTACAGCTGCTAGTTTCATAGTGGCCCAAAGCTTAAGTACTCTTTTCAGTAATAATCTCAAATTTAATTGTGGCAAGATGACATGAGCCTGTTCATTCTGTACAGCACTGATTGACTATGTTTTGGCCAAAGGCAGCGGAACAAGCTGGAAACACAACATTGACATGCAATATCACCTTATAAAGTTGTTATATCGAACGTTACATGGAACAACATGATGACTGAGTCATGTTTCTGACCACCTGACGAATTAAAGTCCAATATTAACCATCATCTTATATTTTGTGTTGGTCTCTATTCACTTAATAGAGAAATATGTGGGTTTTTTTTTAGCTGATAAATGTTCCATTATGCTCACCTCAGCACCCAGCTCCAAACTATGTCTGAGTGCAGTTTAGTACTGAGTAGTGTACAGTGATGTTATCTGAGCTTTTTCACTAAAAACAACTGCCTGCTGCATCTGAAAACTGTTGACAGTGAACCAAAAAATGAAAGTTCACGGACGCTAAAACACAATGTAAAGCTGAGGGGAGCTGTAGTCAAGTAAAAGGTAAAATGTTCATAAATCTGTTGTTACTTTTGTCGACATCTTTATAATGACTATAATTCCAGACAACACACCAGCTCTGATATCATGGTCAGCATTATGCTGATATAGTATATTGCCGAGCGCTTGTCCTTGGGAGACCATTATTGCGCATGTAGCTAAAGTGCACTTTTCTCTACATATAATTACCACATCATTATAGCAACATATAGCATCTGATGTTTTCATAGTTTTCTGATGTTTGCTACTGCTGTTATTTGTTACTTTACAGACATCCCTGTTGCAGAACCTTTTCTCAGGACTCTAGTCTCACAGGTTGTCTTCCTGCTTTATTTCTTAACAGAGTTGTAATTAGCCTCTCCTCTGCAGTGAGATCAATGGTGCTTCTTAGTGCTGTCAAACATGATGGATATTATTTTCTCACTCTCTGGACAGTAGGTGACAGCAGTCTCTGTCTTTGAGGGTACACTATGCAGCAAAAAGTTGTAAACTGTCAATCACCGATTGTGTTTGCGCCAGTGTTTCTTCTGAAGCCCTGTCAGACAAAACCTCCCCCTACCTAATGCTTTTTCAGTCTCTTTAGTGTAGCAAATCGTTGTCATACTGCGAGCTCTTGTTATGTGTGGTTTGCCGCAGAGAAGAAAAGGCTACAGAGGGTGGAAATCAGAAAAAGGGATTAAGTTAACTGTATTTTTGTTTTGCGTGTTCAAGCAGGAATGTCACTTTCATGGCACAGGAGAGCAAATTATTAACAGCAGTTGTGCCAAAGCCGCTGAAGGAGGTGAAGAAGACTCAAATGACAGAAGCTGGAGGGAGAGATACTTGTTAATGAGCAGAGATTTATCCATAAGTCATCCATGACACCAATTGCATTAATTGTAGCAAGCTCTTGGAAACTGGTGACCTTTAGTTCAACAGTGTCAGTGGCTTGTGTTTGTCTTTATATTCTTAAAGATTCCAACTTTTGTGTGTTTGTGAAATGTTTGAAAAGTTATTTTGAATCTTATGTATTCAGTTAGTTACATTACAAGTGTATCTTTATTTAGTCTTCAGAATACATAAAAGACACTGAGGTTGAGGCCACTATGACAGTCAGTCTTATTGAGTCAGCGGTGTTAAAAGGATACTACCACCACTGCTCGAGAAAATATCAATTTGAAGCTAAGAATGGTGGGTCTAATTGTTTTGTTTCTTTTTTAACCTTTCCCTGAGAGAGGTTTGTAGTTTGTTATTCTGTCAATGTGTCCACAAGGTATCTCAAAAGGCTTTAAATAGGTTTCCAAGACAACTGGTAGACTGGCTTTGTGCTGAGTAACATTTAAAACATTTAATTAGACTATGATATTGATCTGGAAGTTGGGTTTCTGCTTTTAGACTGTTACTCTTTTTCTTTTTTTCTTTTTTGATAAAACAATGAAAGTAAAGTAGATAGACTTAATTTTAAATCCTTAGGGAATGTTATCACAAATTAATTTAACTTCACATTGAAGTGAGTGAGGCAAGTTGGGGAATTGTATGTGTTCTAATGCTTCCAGTTGCGATACTGAAAGAACATAATTAAGAAATCAGCCACCACTAACACCATATGTTGGACTTAAAGAGAGGCACAGATGTGAAATCATGACTGTAATAACCCCTAGGCTCTGCAGCGTTTTAAATCACAGAATAAACGCTGTAGCTAAAAACATTTTAGGAGCATTATGCAGTTCCCTTTAATTATTTTTTTTCCTTTTACCTGTGTTTGTTTTACAGCCCCAATATTATAAGAAAAGAATGGCTTTTCACATTTTAGGTATTATATTGTTAATCTGATTTAGCTGGATTTCGTTTTTTTTGTGTGTGTGTGTGTGTGTGTATTTGCCTTTCAACTGGCCTGCTGTTACCACATATTACCAGGTAATAATAGACTCTGACAATAGGGATTATCCCATCTAACTAATGCAGCGGGAGAGTAATCTTGACACACTCAGACACTCCCCCACTCACTGCAGTGTCGCAGCACACCGCATGGCACTTCTGTCTTCAGAGCACGTTTTGGCCTGGTCGCCGGCTGGCATCTTTACTTTCATGCTTAATTACCTGCCAAGATAGACTCGTGGAGACATGGAATCATACATGTATGATGCCCCTGACATGAATATATGTAGGCAGGGTGGTGTGTGTGTGTGTGTGTGTGTGTGTGTGTGTGTGTGTGTGTGTGTGTGTGTGTGTGTGTGTGTGTTAAGGCAATATGGGCATTTTTTTTTTCTTCCTGTGTTTAAATTCGTTGCATGTTATGCTTTAATGCCATAGTTTCTTCCTCAGTCATTATAGTCTAAATGTCACACATCCTTTCCTTTTTTCACTTTTTAGACAGTATCATTCTATTCAGTGTCCAAACAAACTCAACATGCCTGTCAGCAAACAATAGCTGTTTATTTTAAAACCTCCCTCTCTAACTCTCTTTCTCTCTGCTGATGCTTCTTTTTCTCCTTTTCTCCCCAGTTGATGAGGAGGCCTTGAGGAGGAAGATCACTGACGAGCTGTATAAAGGCATGGAGCAGGAGAGGGCCAAGGCAGAGCAAGAGCTGCAAGCTTGGTGAGATGCGTGCACACAAACACATACACATCCAGATACACACATGCTGCTTTAGCCTGGAATGGAATACCAGTTTTTGTTTATGACCTTGCACAGATAATAAGGTAAGTTTTGGATTTGAAATACATTTTTTGGGGGGGGTTTGAATCCTTAGTGTTCCCTCTTTTCTTCTCATCGCCCCTCTTCTCTTTTTCTTCTCTTCCAAACTTTCCTCCTTTTGGATCATGATAGATTGAATCAGGGTACTACACTAGTGTCAATTCCTGTTCCACGATTTCACTAGAACCTGAAGATGTTTTCAGATTTGACTGTTTTCCGCTTTCATTAATAGTCAAAAAGGTCAGCAGCAGTCTTTCCGATCCCCACTGTTTCCAATCTACCTCTCTTCCGAAGCACATCAGCACTTTTTCCTCCCTCTATTTCTGCTTCTCCTCTCCTCCTCTCTCGTTCACTCCGGATCAATTAATCATGCCTGAGGAAGAAGGCCGCTATCCTGAGGTAATTTCCTGGGTGTTGAGTGGGTGATCCATTAGCCCTGCCTGATGAAGAAACACACTCTTCATGTGAGGAGCGTATACAATTCTATCCTATCTCCCGTTTCCTATCATCTCATGCGCTCTCCTCATCTCTCCACTTCTTTTCGACCCTTAAGAAGCAGGTGCACATGCCATAATGTCCGATAATTGTGTTGCTCCCCCTCTTTAATAGACCTGGATGATCTCCAGCAGAACCCGCTGAATGAACGACTGTGATTAGCTACTAAATGCACCCTTGTACTGTATGGGGAAAAAACACAACCTTTCTATATCCAAAAGGAGGTAGTGTTAGCCTAGCAATTAGCCTCGTTTTTGAGGCTCATTCAAGAAGAGAGAAATTAACGAGAGGTGTTGAGAAATCATTTGTCTATTGATTTTTTTTTTTTTCTGGCTATTTTATTTTTTTGATGTAACTGCTTCCTGCAATTCACTTATTGATGTTTCTTCAGAGGAGTAAGCGCTTCAAAATTACACCGCCTTTGCAATTAATAGAAATCATAGTGGCTTTCAAGCCCTCAATTTTTGTTTGTGCTTGGCATGGGCTGCATTTTCACTTAAGAACCAAACATGGAGTGATAAATAAGCAATCATCCGTTAGCCAACAATTGTGTATGTGTGTAGATGCATATTAATATCAGTTTTTAACGTGTTGTTTGCTATTCATTTGTTGGTTCTTTTCTTTTGCCCATTTTGTCGCATTATTTTTGTTCTGTTCTGTTCTTTTGTGTTTGTGCGAGTGTGTATTAATGCATGTGTGTCCATTTTCCTAGTTAATGGTTTGGTAGGTAGTAATCACGGGACAACCATCTAGGTGCATTCTGGGAATTGAGTAGAACCTAAAAGGTGCAGCTCAGTGATGGGTTTTATCTAGAGTCAGTAAATCAGAAAACAAATCACAACATAATGATGCTGAGATAGAAAACACTTTAGAAGATTTAATAAAGATTAATTTAACTGTTTGTTTAGATGGCGCAGAGACTGCTGTCCGCACTTAATCCAACATCTGATCACAATTCAAGTCTGAACATTTCAATGTGGTTTAGGCCATCAAATTCATTATATAATGTGGCTCGATCTGGCACATAATTCTTTCTAATGTAATCAGATTATGAAAATGGTGTGTTGATTTATGTAAGCACTCCATTATGTTTCTTTTTTTTTGCCACTACAGTTGAACTTTTCTATTAATTTGTGCTTAACGGGAGATAAAGGTGACTGATGCTTTTAAAAAAAATTTAAATAGGTAAGAAGAACACATTGTTTTTTTTCTTTTGTTTTTGTTTTTCTCTCATCTGGGTTGTCAAACCATAATTAAATTGTGGTGGTATTTCACACTCCCACAGTGCAGATGGTAACTACAGAGAGTTTTTGGTTATTGAGGGCAAACAAGGCATAGTGATTATGGCCTTCGCTGTTTGGAGACTGAATAGCTTTTGCTGCAAAATTGAAGTAGAGACGTAAAATATCTTTTGTCTGCGAGTGTATCAAAGCTCAGCTAACAAGACTGCACAGTGCCTCGCTACTTATAGAACCCTGCAGTGAAACAGCTGCACAGCTTGAACACAGAAATGGAAGAATATGTGAACTCCCAGGTCATAGGAAAGAACACGTGCACACAAGCTACTTGAGGCCAAAATCTCAAGGTCATGTTCAACCCCAGCAGTTCCTCCTGCAGGTTGTTGGTTGTTAACATGTCCTCGAGGAAGACACTGAGTTCTTACTTGCTCATTTATTGTAATTGCCAGAATACACAAATAAGTGCAGATATCAAAATACAGATCTGTGAAACTGATAGATAAACAGTTAACAATAAAACGTCCTGTTGCTAATCACTCTTAAGTCTTTTCCATTTTAGAGTACTTTGGGGCATTTATGCCTTTATTAGAAAATACAGAGCTGACAGGAAAAGATGAGTGAGAACAAGGGCGATTACATGGTCAACTTTGTAATTCTGTCCTATGCAGTATTGCTGTGTTGGGCGCATAGATCTAGGGAATTTTGAGGAACAGTGGTGTTTAGATTAGGCAGTATTTCTTCTGTTTGGCTTTAGGGCCATAAATGAACTCCAGAGATCTGGCTTTGCATGTTTTGCTCTGGAAGGAGTGAAGTAAGGGCTCTGTGAAGAGTTCATTTGGGTGCAGCCTATACTCATTTGTAGCAAGGAGCGGCTGCAGGGAGCAGATTTGCCTCTGCCGCTTCTCTGTGAGGCAGCAGAGCAGAACGACTCAGAGAAAAGGATGAGAGAGAAGGACGGATGGGGGGGGGGACTCTTACACCATTCGGTCTCTCCTCTCTTAGCCTAACTCCTCCTGTGTCACCATTTGATCCAGTTCTTCTTCTCTGTGTGATTCTCGCTGATTTTCCTCCACCTTTCCTTCCCTTTCTTCCTTATCCCCTTCCCTACTGTTTTTCCATATTTCCTGTATTCCTCCAGCCATCTCCTTTTGCCTGTCCCTCAATCTCCCTTGTCTATTTCTTTCTATTTTCTTCCCTTCTTTCTTGTTCATGTCTTCTTCCTACCTCCCTCTCAATCTCCGTGTTTGTGTCCACGCAGTGTACACTTAAAGGTTAGTCATCGTTGTGAAACTTCTGCCCATTATTTCAGCATGTAGTCAAGCAGCTTGTGTTGGCTTGTGTGATATAATTGCATGTCAGACTTTTGAGTGAAAACACTGACCTTCCTTCAGAGATTCTGTCTTCCTTCCTGCGTTAACCAGCCAGCCCATTAAATTCTTTATTGCTCACAGATCAGACGCAGACAGATAGTGTAGCCTATACATTTTTACATGTTATTTACATCATTTATCTTTGTTGCACAGAAATACAGACACACACACACACACACACACACACACAACCTCCAACTCAGTTTAACAGAGCTAGAAAGTTAGGATGTTATCAGAAAAATAAAAAGTTCCAACCTGATTTAGCCAAGATTGTCTCTGGGGAGGTATGATACTTTTTAAAAGATGTTCAGGAACCGGTGGCATTACTAGTCTTTGATCAGATTCTCTTACTGCATGTGCCTTTACTTTTTCTTCAGAATATTCTAACTGTGACTACTGTGAAGACATCGTACACCCCAGCAACATTACAGCACTCTCACACGCGGAATAATAATAGTTATAATGATAATAATAACCATATAATCATCATAATAGTGATAGTCTTACTCGTTATAATAGTGATAATCATAATAATAATTGTAATAACTGCTATTTATATACCACTCTTCCAAACCAAGTTTACAAAGTGCTTTACAGGCATAAAACCAGAAAATAGACAGTATAGATACAAAGGTCACTGCAGCAGCCACGTCATACTCTCAACCAGTGACCTAGCAGCTACTGTGAATCAAACCCAAATACCCTAGCTATCACCTCGAAATGCCCTAATAACCATACAGAACATCACAGTATACAGCTAATCTCCCACCAAACATCTGATGAATTCTAGGAACCACCTACTGCCCATCTAGTACCACCCTAGCAACAACAACCATCAATCCATGCCCAGCCACACATCCAAAACAATCTAGCAACCAGCTAGCAACACCATAGTAATCATATAGAATACCATATCAGCTACCTACTGTCTAGAACCTCCTTGTACTCACCTGGTACCACCCTAGGAACTGTGCAAAAACCTAATCACTCTACACACATCCTATAAAACATGCAGAACATGATAGAAACCCTGCAGCAGCAAATGAAGGACACATTAATATCTCCTCACACCAAGAAATTATATTGCTATACCCAAGGTACCCACGCCGCACCCATGTCGTAACTAACTATCAATACCCTCCTTGCTATTAAGCAATATCTCAGTGGACCTCATAGAATTTTCTTCTTTAAATTTTCAAACCGCAGTTATAGCATTACAGGACGTCCAGTCCTCAGGTTTCAACATTAAGAACATTTCACAACCTGTACATTTTTGTGTGTTGCTTTTCCCTCTGGGGATATACTGTATTTACACATGTGTCATGCATCTACTTTTTCACTACCTGTATCAAAAAATTTTATTTCCAACAAAACACTTTATTCCTTGATATCTTAGTATATGGTTCTTTCCTGGTAAATGATACATAAACTTGGTCTTATTGTTGGAAAATGCCCCCATCCCCAGAGTATAAGGCAGTTTCAAACAGTAAATACAGTTTTGAAAAGAAAAAAAAACATTTCTTAGTACTGTAACCTGCTGTTGAACTATGTAGTCGAACATTTATGGTTATTGACTCTGTCCAATCTCCTCACAAATCAGCTCTCTGTGGTTTGTGTATTACCCAAGGTGGTCTTGTATAAACAGATAGAATCAGTTGGAGGGAGTTCAATACAAGCTTAGATAATTTCTAATATCATCCCAGTGTTTAAGCTCCATAAGACATCCTGGTAGCTACACAGAATGATAACCATCAGGCGCTGATCTTATTCCACACTGCTAAGGAGGTGGGCGGTTTATCTCGGCTCTTTCACTGTATTAAATGGCGGAATGTTTGGAGTTTGAGCTTTATGCTCGTCTGATATTTGAAGAGACAATAGCAGAGGAGAATGAGACAATGATATCCGCTTTTGACAGTTTGCTGCTAACGAAGCAGGGTGTTGCACCAAGAACATTGCAGTTATCACTAATTGTGGGTAAAGTAGAGGGAGAGTACAAAATGGCTTTTGAGTTGTTTCTGCAGTGTGGAGGCTCCTCTAAATTAATCTTCCCACTGTCCTTTGTTTCCCATACGCTTAATTTTAACTGTCCCAGCATTTCACAGCCACCACAACCAGGTTTGGTGTTTGTGGGTGTTTATGTGTGAGCGTGTCAGGGAGAGTGCATAGCTCCATAAAATATTCATACGCAGCATTCAGCGACATTATTCCTAACATCAATATTGCATTGGGCCTTTAAATGCCTTTGTTTCAAGGCACTTGGGTCGAGCCTGCACTGTCATGCAGGTCTGTCACAATCCATCCTGCCAGGGAGACTGTATTGAGACACACCTTGTTTGGATAACAGGTCAAAAACTGGAAGCATTAATGGGTGAAGAGCGGAAAAAGGAGACAGAAGGTGAACTGATGGGGAGGTGAAAGGGGAAAAGGTAGGAGACATGAATTTAAATTTTGATATACGTGCAAGGGAAATTATATTTGCAGTGATTTACTGTCGAGCAAATTTTTTAACATGACGAGGGTCGTTATTGGACAGTTTATTCACAGACACACACTCATACACACATGTACAGCTTGTCTAGACTATTGGCACTTCGGGTTACTAAGCTGCACTGTCTGTAGTACTTATTTTTCATACAGATATGATAGTGTCCTAAAAAAACTGGAGTATGCCCAAGTACTTCTGTTCAAGGTCATATCCTGAAAATAGTGAGTTACTTCTCTGGAAAGGTCCACAGTCCAGCCCACTTGCACTCCACTCATCTTCAAATTAATGATACATCACTTGTTCCGCCTTTCCATCTTTCTGTTTTCAAGACTCAATCCACTGAGCCATCAAAACACAGGTTACTGGGCCAAGATTATCCTCTCTTTCTATCCAGTACCGGGCCAAACCTCATCCACTTATCCTCAGAAGACATGATATTTTCTTTTCTTTCCCCATACATAGGTGCTGTCCCTCTCTCTGTCTGACTCAACCATTCTCTCTCTCAAAGCTGCCTTTTCCTAGCCAGTGCCAATCTTCTACAGTCGAATGAAAAATGTGTCCAATATCCCGTGGACAGGGCAATAATGACTGGAAACCAATAGAGGTGAAGCAGACAGATAGCATCCAGCTAGTGAAAGCAGTCTTTGCTTGGGTTCGCACTTGTGAGGAAGTTAGTAGACAGACTTCTTTTTACTGTCTGTTTTCTTGGCCTTGTTCCTTGTCCCAGTTGTAGCTTTTGGTCACCTTTCATTTATTATCTTAATTTGGCAAAATGCCCAACAAAGACTTTGCTCAGTGGGTATCACTTTTTGTGGGCGTGCTTTGACCTTGCCTCGCTCAATTCTGGTTCACTCCTGAGTGTCAGTGTTACTGATAGGTGCAGAGGACAGTGTAGGTTGTCCTTACAACATCTGCACACTTTCAACACTTGCACATTGAATAGTTTAATAAGTGGAGGCAAAGTTTGGGTAACAAAGCTTTATCTAATATTTAATTCTATTGTGGCGGAACTGGTTTATCTACTTAAACATTTATTTCTTGCAGATTTTGTTGGATACTTGTCGGCTGTGGTCGTTTCTTATGATATTTTGGTACATTGGTGACAAAGGTCCAAGTTCATGTCATAGAGGGTGAATTTGTTGCTTTTACTAGCCCACAAATCCTTCTCTAAAAACTCTATAAACCCCCCCCTCTCTTACAGCACCAGCAATAGCAAAAGCAAAAGCTTCTTGAGTAAAGGTAGCTTAGGTACATTAGCAGTACAGGCAGGGAGGCGTGGATCGTGGGGAAATGGTGAATGTAAAAGGCCATTAGAAGGCTCCCCGTATGAGTGTGTGAGTTGGAGCACAATGATGGATGGAGTGTGCTGACGTGTGCAGCCCAGTGGACTGTGAGACCGGACATGGCTGGTCTCTCTCCGTCTCCCTCCATCTCTTTCTCCCACTCTCTGGCTCACTCCCTCTTTGCTTCACTTCCTCAGGGCCAAACATGTCATGTCGCCACTACTCACGCTCGCTCTTTCCTCCCTCTCGTTTCTGTCTTTTCCCTCTGTCTCCCCGTCTCTCGGCTGGCTCTCCCCCTGCTCTCTGACATTTAGTGGTGTTGCAGGGCAAATGGCAGCTTTTGGACATTAGACATATTTTCATTTGACCTACCTGGCCTCAGCTCAAAGCCAAAGGCATGGGGTGGTGATCAGTTAGACCAGGCTGTCCATCATGGTTCATCACTGTCTAAATTTTTGGGTATATTCACAGGTGAGTGAAGAGATGAATGAGATTTTTTGAAAAGCAATAACAAATGAAAACTCTTCACATTGACAGATCAGTGGATGATATCTAGAAAAAGGGAGCTCTGAGGTGAAAAAGGCATAAACTGTATCTATGCCTGTTACCACACCCTTGACAACCAGGATGATTCACTTGAATTATCATAATGAGCAGTGCACAAACCTGATGAGGCTGTAAATGAGTAATGCA
The DNA here is from genome assembly GCF_002814215.2 of Seriola lalandi dorsalis. Classification (NCBI taxonomy): domain Eukaryota; kingdom Metazoa; phylum Chordata; class Actinopteri; order Carangiformes; family Carangidae; genus Seriola; species Seriola lalandi. The sequence continues at coordinate 424,051 of NW_019525441.1, read as the reverse complement.
TTAAACTTCAGTGTTCATGAATATCAAAACAAAAATTTCACACCTTTTTTTTTTAAAGCACAACTTGAAAAATAAGGGAAATAAAAGTAAATGTGTTATTTTAATAAACTCGCATTTAAAAACAGCTGTTGTTTAACAGTGTTTCCGCAACGGGCATCAGGCAATAATCGATCAGTTAGACCTCTGAAAGATGATGGATAATAGATGGCTCCTTTTGAATGTGGAGGAATTTCGTATGGAACGGTTATCCTAGACTCCTTCACTTTCAGACATCTTCCTCCTCATCACATTTACCTTTTAGGGCTCTCTTGGGATTTTTGTCAGGCTGGAGTTTATTAAGATCCTTGCCATCTTCATTTGTGATCACAATTCACTCCGTCTGTTCTGTGTTTATTTTACCTTGCTACTAATGTTTGATTCCTAGCAGAGGAAGACTTTCAGGGTTTCAGGGACGTTCCTCCTCTTCTCCAATCAAGCACACTGTCGCAGAGTAGGGAGTGCGTTGCTAGGCAACTATGAGAACCCAGTGACAGGGTTCAAATGTTGGTCTTGTGTCTGCAGAGAGAGTAGTGCCTCTGTGTATATTACTGCTTCATTGGATTGATGATTCTTGTTTTGGGGAAATGGTAATGTTGTCTATTACATGTTGATGGTTAAATTACTCTTCAGTGTAAGTTATTTGGAAATAATATGAATGGATTTGAACTCTGACAGATGCTAACCGACCGGTACGTCAGGGAACCCAGTCTGGGACAGTTAGAGTTCACCTTCTAATGTTTCTTTTTCAGTGTCGATTGAGTATGACCACTGACTGTATGACTTCTCGATGTTGCCCCCTCTTTGCAAGCCGTGGAATAGCAGGGACATGTGAATGGATGAATCTGACATTAGGATTGAAAATCAATATACAAGTATATTGGCCTCTATCTATGCTTCATTAGCACTATAATTGTATTTATGACCTTTTAATTCTATTGGGAGACAAAGCAACAGTGCAGCATGCAGTACAGCAGGTTTGTGAACGTGGGAAAAATAATAAAATACTCCATTTTGATGGTTTTATCACAAACCATTTACTGCTCTTAAGAATGACACCTGATATCATATTTCCATTAGGCCATTTGCCATCTGTGCTTAAGATGATTATTTTATGGAATAGATATATTTTTAATTAATGAGCAATAGATACATGTATGGTTTTTCAAAAGTTTTTAATTTCAAAGTTGCTTGATTTTGGTTTGAAGTAAAGAAATATGCAAAAGAGAGTTTATGGTCATATATACAGACATGTACTGAGGGAACACAAAAGGACCTCAGTGTGCAGTGCTGTGAACAGCCTAACTTTGTTCATTGAAAATCTGAGTAGCCAGTCATGCATTATATAGATACCTATAGGGGAAAGAACACAGAGTAGTGTATGCTGTGGTCCTGCACCATGAGGTGCACTGTTATTACACTCTACAAGCTCCACTGTTGTGCTCTCATAAGGATGTAACATTTTGAAAGGGGTTAAAAATTGCATTGATCATGTGAATTATTGCTAATGCTCCGCAGGTTGGAGTCGGAGAAGGCCCGGGCAGCAGCGCAGGCTAACGGTGACGCCCAGTCCCAGGTCCAGAATGAAGTGTCCAGGATCCTGTCTGTGGAGCGGGCCGTGGCCCAGGAGAACCTTCAGCAGGCAGTCTTAAGGGAGAGGATCGCCACTGAGGATGAGCAGCTGCGTGCTCAGATCTTTGTAAGTAATTGTATGTAGATGTATGGCAGCTGCTGTGAACTTTCAGCATCTCATTTTATCTTGCCAAACAGTTTTATATCCTTTTAACATTCAGTTGGTTCAAATCTGTGCCACGCTGTCAAACAGATACTCAATATTTTAACTGTATGACCTTGGAAGCACAGACTCACTGATGAGTGCCATTTTTACATGAAGACAGGTCCCATTTTATGGTCACACATTCCTGTTCTATCACACAGACACACATAAGTGAACTCTATTTGCTGTAATCGACAGGTCATGCCTGGTAAAGTGACAAATGTCAGGGCTGTGAACCACAAATCACATTGAATGTTTTTTTTCATGGTTATTTTCAAGACAGTTTCTGCATCATAGCCTTATCTACATAATAGAAACTCAGAGGACAGTTTCAGTTCATATTAATCAACATACAGTAAGTAACCCTATCTTCACTGTAGCCACATCTTGTAGTTCGATATTTTTGTCCTCTCTGCCTGTTGATCCTGCTGTAATATGAAAGCTACCTTAATTTTGGGCTGCGTTTGTCTTTATTTCCTGTAAATTGCCCTTGTAAACATTGTCAGATGAGCGTTCCTTACCACACACACAGGCAGCGCATTGTTTTCAAAAAGAAAACACATTTTCCCTGGAGTGCGGCTGCTGTTTACAAACCTATGCTATTGATTATATAGCTCATTTCACACGCTCATCGCCGTAATAGAAAAATGAATCATTTTGTTGAGAGGGAGAGAGAAGGGGAGAGGAACGTTGACGTGATTCCATGCCGCAGGACAAGTGTATGAGTGATCCCTCGTTTGGAACGGTGATCAAATCGAAAGGGAAAAAAAAAGGCTGAGAGAGAGAGAGAGAGAGAGAGATAGTGAGGGAGCGAGACACATGATGTGATGTGTTTTTCCCCCTTCAGCATCTGTGAAAAAAAACATTTCAGTCGCAGTGTTTGTGTTATTTAATTTTTGTTGTTTTCCATAGGGAGGGGGGGCAGGACAAATGAGGGGAGGAAGGGCAAGAATGTAACACCTGCTTTGTATCTGTTATGTATGAAGCAGCGCAGTGGGG
>NW_019525441.1:404913-421219 GCF_002814215.2 Seriola lalandi dorsalis | reverse complement strand
GGGGGGGTGGGTCTTACTGAACTGTCACACAGGAAACTCTGTTTGCATGTCATTGCCCGCATCCTCCTGAAGTACAAACTCCCTCTACTTACGAGAACTTTTCCTCCTATAAGGTATGAAGATTTTCCTTGTAGCCCAAGGGCTAACCTAGGGACATTAGCAACCTTTGAAACTACAGTTAGCAAGCGCTGCAGTGGCTATGCTTTCAGTTCAAGACTGAGCATACACACACACAATCATATATACAGTCCTTCAGTTGATTGTGTCTATTCTCCCTTCACTTTGTCTCTACTTGCTCAAAGCACGCATATTGCTGCAGAAGAATCACTGTCAGAGGGTTTTACTCTTTTAAAATTTAGTGTGTGTGCGTGTGTGTGTGTGTGTGCGCCTGTGTGATAATTCCTTCTGTTTGAGCATTCTTTTGGAGTGCTGGAGTTTTAATAGAATCCGACGGGTTATCAGCGGAGGCGCAGTGCCGTTCTTACCACTCATGTAATTGTCAAGTCAGACGCTTCCACACAGCCACTGTTCTTTTCAACTGTAAATGGACTTTTCCGTTTTAAAAGGCAGCCTCTCGCCCAAGACGTCTCCCGCCCATTGTCATTTCACTCTGTGTTTGTCAAACTCCGGGATTGTCCGCTACCCAGAGTGAACTCAGCTTTGATGAAACATAAAACGTGTTTTTAAGGGGTTTTTGTGTGTGTGTGTGTGTGTGTGTGTGTGTGTGTGTGTGTGTGTGTCCTGTCTCCTGACTGTCTGTCTTTCTTCCCTTCTGCGTCTTAGCGTGAGACTTTATTTCTTTTAACTCAAAAAGAGAAAAAAAAAACGCAAAAAAAACAACTCCTAAGATATTCAACTTGAAATATGTGCATTTGAATGTCTAGACATTCTTTTACCAACCCTTCTAATCAAATAACAAACCTGTTTTGCCATAGGTTACCCAGTAAATTAAATGAACACTGGTGTTAAAGCACATAAGGATCAGTAATTTGAAGGTAAAATTGGGTCTGATTGTTGGACAGAGTCAATAAGTTGATCGAGAAAGAGCTCCGGGGAGAGGTTGTGGTTTGCCGTGCTAAGCACATAATCTGGAGGCTGATGAAGCTTCAGAGGTGATTTGTCCGGCCCTTTTTCCCACTGAACCTGTTAATACCTAATGTATTATCGTTTATGCTGTACTGTTATGTCCTTGAACAATCAGGTCATTACATTAAGTCAAGTATTTGTATTGTACTCTCTTTGTTCAAACTTTTATACAATATGTAGTTAACTGACTAAAATCTCACTTCACAAAAAAAAGGGTTTTAATTATGCTTTAGTCCTGCACCCTCATAGCAACAATTGTAACTATTGTTGTTTTAAATGTATAACATTGCACGTCTTCCTTTGTTTAAGTTAGTTCGATAGCTAAAAATATATGTTCTTGTTGAATCAGAAAAACTTTTTGAGTGAGTGATACACATTGCTCTGCTATGTTCCCAGAAATTACTTGGGTTTTTTTTTTAAATTACTGAAACAAGAGAGAGTGTTTTGAAAACGGCTGGATTTATCTCAGCCCTCTGGCAGTTTTGGTGTCAAGAGAAATTACATTGTTTTTTTTTCCCGTATTGAGGAAAGTGAAGAAGTTTGGAGAGCGTCTACTACATGGGTAAACATTGCATCTGTCAGCGATCAATCTATGTGTCGAGGACTGTTTTTTTTTTTTTTTTGGTTTAATATAGGAAGAATAATGAAGCAGAAAACATCGGGAAAGAGAGAGATGCTTTGCAATAACCTGACTTGACCCAGGAACAATATGTTTTGTCTCTTTTTGAAATGTGAGCAGTATGAAAAGGCATATTGAAACATGAACTATAAGATGATCTATAGAAAATAATAATAAAATCACTGCTCTCCTGTGAGAAGGAAAGAGAAAGGAGGAACTGTAGCTGTTCAAAACTGCAAAGTTTTTTTTTTCTAGTATAGGAAACTCAGAATTTAGATGTTGTTATTGCCTCAGTGATTTTTATTGCACTTGAAATTGTTTAAATTGAATGGGAATTGACCTGAACCCTGCTCACATGTTCATTCCACTGAAAAAACATTTGTGCATGGCAGCTGTAGTTCTTGTGTTCTTTGTCCAGCGCAGTATTGATCTGTCCCCCTCATAAAGATACAGGTCACGCTGAGCAGCAGGACCCACATACATTCCCTGCTCTACTTCACACACAATGAGAGCAATGCTATGAGCGGTTATGCCTCCCCATGCTCACCTATAATGGCCGTAACCTCCGCAACCATAGCTGCACCAATTACAGTGACACCCATTCTGGAGAATTGCCCCGAGACATGGGGTTAGACTACAGTTGGGTAGCGTTTAGATTTTATTGATTTAGACTCGGCTTATAGATCCTGTTTTTTATTTTGTCCTGTTTCCAGTCTCTTGCCATATTAATGCTGAATTTTATTGAAAGTTAAAACTAAACCATCTTTGATTTCAGCATATTTTATGAAGCGATTAAGAGCAATTTGTCATAAATTATGTGCATTTCTTGATTAGATTTGGTCAAACTAGTGATGATATAGAGGACTATGATTCCTCTATAGGATATGGTTTAGGATATTCTCTTTTCTCTTCATGCACTTGTTTACTTGAGTGGAATGTCACTTGTGCTCACTGTCTTTTCATATACTCTGGTATGACAAATTTTAGAAGTGTTCTGTAGAGTCATGACCACACTGTCAACTTCCTAACCTCTAGATTAAGTCAGAAATATGTCGGAGCAAAGTGTTTTTCACATCTTTTCCAACAGCAAACACTTTTAGGCATTTATACTTGTCATTGATGCATCAGCTTATGTTTTGATATGCATTTCAGGGGTGTCAGGTGTAGCCAGGGCCCCTATATGGTTCCTACCACCCTGGTGGGAGTGCTTGTCCTTCAGGCCTTTCCAACACCAGTCACTCCCTTCCCTGTCAGGCTGACGAGCAGTAGCCAGCCAGCAAGTCTACCAGTAATTGAAACTTCACAACAGTGTAGGCAAGGGTGTGTGTTGTCATTGTTGTCGCTGTTGTTGGGCTCCTGGGGTGCTGTTGTCTGAGGGATAACATGTTCAGTGTCAGTGCTCACACATGTTCTGCCACTCGGGAACCACAGGTAAAGGAAAGGGGAACACCGGCGTACACACGGGGTGTATGGTAGTTAGAAGCACAGCAGTACGTTTGAGGTTTCTGCATGTGGATTTCCTCTTTTTGTGTTCTTTGATCAGCTATCGGAAAGTTAGGAAACAAGCAGACATAATTACTCTTTGAATTATTAATATTTAAATGAGCGGTACTTTTTCTCAATTTCACTCTCTATGCTGATTATGCCTGCTTCTCCAGAGCAGGAGAATTTGCTGGATTACAGCAGCTACAAATAAGAGACGGTCAAGCTGGTTGAATTCACGGTGAAAAGAAAATTGTTGCAACACTTACCACTGTGTTGTTTTGTCTTCAACATGCTTGGCAACCTAATAAACACTGTCTTCTCCTCATGTGGTCATTCTGAATAATTTCTTGATGAGTGGGATTTAATGAGTAGACTGTCTGGTTTGAAAGAGCTGATTGGTGGCTTTATTTGGTGAACATGGCATCATCAAGGAGTTAGTTAGAATCGTTACACACAAATAAACACTTAATTAGATAACAGGTCAATTAATGAATAATTACCCAGCAGCATCAATTAGGAATATGTGAGTCTTTTTAGTGGATACCAGCTGAAGACAAAGCAGAAAATGAATGAGCTTTACAAATATAATCTTGTCTTTATGTCCTGACAAATGAGCAGAATTGAGATTCAGGAGCACGTGGCACGAGCGAGCCATGTAACTCTCTTATTCACAGTCTACATCCATCTGTCAGTCCACACATCTGTGTTTTAATGAAATCATAGACTTCCGCCATCCCGTCTTTTGATTTGCAGCGGCTCCGCTCCCTGCGGAGGCAAACTGGCCCAGTGGCCAATCAATCACCGGCCACACCGTCTCACCCAGACACAGGCTCTAACCCCGAGGCAGACTTTTCAATCAAACCCGGCGTCATCAATCTTTCCTCGCTCCAAACAGTGGCGTGGGTGGGGTCTACCTGGTGGCAATGGTTTTGTCTACTGTTGTCAACTGGTCCAAAACACTGAGAGCTTACGTTTACTTTTGTTTCAGATTAAGCTGACACTGTGATTAAGGGAAACTAAGCATCATTGTACAGTATATAAATGTGTAACTGTATCACATTATATAGAGAGGTGTTTCTGTTCCTACCTTCATTGACATAAATGGAGTGGACAAAGTAATAGAATCACCTCTATAATGCCATACAGTTCATCAGCACTGCAAACTGCATAACTCCGAAATGACCATACAGTTTCAATAACGACTGAACATCATAACCGTCATTGGGTAGGATTCATTCCAGGTCTGTGGTATTAGACTGCATTAGTTTTAGCAAGTGACAGTCTAATGCACGTATTTGTCAGTTTTCCCGCTGTTGTTCAAAGTTGTATGCACAGCTACTTGAATGTAAAAGCATAAAAAAAAAAATATGCCTTTGTTGCTCCCTCTGTCTCCATCTTTATCTCCTACTGTCATACACACACAGACATGCACATCCCAGTCGCTAAAGTGATGTTCCATGATTTTTTTCCACCATATCTGCAATCACAGCAAGGGATAATGCAGCATACCAGGAATGTTTGTTTGCTCCCCCCACACACACACACTCACGCTCACACTCACACAAAGAGACACACACACACACACACACACACACACACACACACACACACACCATGTCCATCCTGTGAGAGCTCCCGGAGAAAATCAGTACCTACTCTTTCCTTAAACTGTGTTCCATTTGATGCTTGGCTGGCTTGAAAATGACTTTGGGTAAAGCTTAACATTTTTAACGCAACAAGCCCCCCCACCCCCACCCTCCACTTTCTGTTCACCCTGGTACTCCTCTCCCTCCCTCACCTCTAAAAAACTGCAGTCTCCAGCAAATGTCCTGCTTTTTTTTTTTTTTTTTCCCCCAGTAAATCTTGTGTACTTCAGTTGCACGCAGTTGCATTTTAGATACAGATGACTGGACCTGGCTGATAATGGGCCGACAATTTAATTTCCCAGGTATTAAAGGAGACTTGCTGGGTTTTGAATTGGTGCCCGTTGGTGGTATTTATAAAAAAATAAATTAAAAAAAACATTTCTTTTTCTCTCAACTTATTATTTTTCTCTCTCCACATCACAGAGTATAAGGAAGATTGGGGGGAGAAAAGGTCCTCATTTCTTTTACTCTTGAATGAGATAAAGAGAGGTAGCGGTACACTGTGATTTACATATTTTTTGGATTTGCAAAGCTCACCAAGGACAAATTGCATCCTACCTCTGGCTACAGTTCTCTTAGCTGTTGTAACCCCCTGCCAGGCTTGATGTAGCTGTCTTGAAGTGAGCTGTCTGTCTGTTTGATTAATATGAAGTTAAAAATGATTTTCAGGTGCTTTTGCTCTGCACATGGATTAAAGAAGTTGTTTAGGGTGATGCAGCATAGTTTACCGGTTGAGTTTAGACCTAAAGACGGCACCTTAGAGAAATAAGATCAGCGGTATGTCAGAGAAGCTGAATGAGGTTGTTCCTCCAGTCTGTGAAGAAAAAACATTTTTAAACTAAGGACAATTTATAGGGCACACACTGGCATTGGATTGGCGGTTTCCTGTTGTTTTCAACCGTTGATATACATATGATAAAATGATCTATATAAATACATTGTATCATTTTTGTATTTTTTTCTCTTACACAATATTTCACTGGATTTTGAAAAGACTTAAGATTTAAAAAATCAAATGGCACCGCTGCACTTCAGTATTTTCAGAATTTCATTGACTGGCCCAGAGCACGAGAGGGGGAATTACAATTACAGATCTAACAAGCAGACACTAACAGGCCTGGAGGGGAAATTCATCAGTCATTCATCAGTGCTCTTATATTAATAAGTTTACAAGGGACCTTAAAAATGAAATGCCCTCTACAGCCAAGATTTAAAAGCCATTGAGAAATGACAAACTGCCAGCATGAAAATCAGCTGTTTGACCGGAGTTTCCTCTTGTCCTGAAAGTTGCTTTTTGGAAATGCAAAGCCTTTCATGAGGTAGACACATGTTTTGTGTTTGTGTGAATGTCAGTTTACTCCATGGATACAGCATAATTAAATGTTTGTGTTCTGTATGAGGTCAACTTAAATGAGCAGATGTGAGCAGATTCTGTCTGCACCACTGCTTTTTTGATTCTTTCTTACTGATAGTGCACTCTACATAGATGGGTCTGTTTTTTCCCCCTTTCTCCTGTCTTTGTAATTCTCTCTCTCTTATCTTGGAGGGTGTCCATTCAACCGTCCTTTACATATTGGTCGCTGTACCTCACCCCTGCCCAGGGTGTGGTGCCCACACACCGTGCCAGTATTAAGGTTAGACAGGAGGTCAGGCTGTAATTGGCAGGACCTGTGGCTGGCACTCTGCGCCAGGCCCTCACCCTGTCAGCTAATTGGCACTGCGAGCGGCCAGCGGTGGGGCCGGGATACAGCAGCACTTCGATTGATGGATGGAAAGTGGTGTCAGGGAAGCTACTTTCTGACGAGAGCTTGTACAGTCAATTTACTGCCTCATCCTCACCGGGCTTTGTTTGTATTTATGTATATGTTCATCCTCCTTTGTTCTAAACATTCTGGAATGCCGAATAGAATTTTCTTATTGTGCTGTGCGCTTTTTTTTTTTTTTTTTTTTTTTTTTTTTTTTTTACCTTTTTGTCTGAGCTAGGAATTGATTCGCTTGTATAAACAGCAACTAATTACCCAGTAACACTTTCAGTACACGCTAAGCATTACTGAAAATTTGAGATTTGTGCACTTTCCAGCCAAGCTAGAAAAAAAGAAAAAATGTTTTTAAGTTCCCAGCTTCCTATTAGTGAATTTTAAACAGTTGTTACAGCTAAAGTCATAAACAGCGAGTGTATAAGCGTCATTTTGTGAATACTCAAAATAGATCTTAACAGGATCTAATGGATTTAAAGTTTGTCGGGGTGAGAAGGAAAGGAGTGCATATGCAGTGAATTTGACAGCCTGTTTTTTGATGCTGTATATTTTTGATGACAAAGCATGCTATTTCTAATGGTGTTCATTTTTATGGCTACATATTCTCCAATTTTAAATGAGTACTTACCTCAATTCTGTGCATAATGGTTTACCTAATTTCTATCATCAAGAAAATCAAGAAAGACAAGGTTACACCAAGAGGTTGACAGTTAAAAAGGTGCTTACCTGCACCTGACACTCACTGGTAAATGTAATGTCATTGGTACCATAGCTGGGGATTTAATAGTGACGACCCCTTTGCAGCTGGTAGTTTTACTGAAAATAGTTTTGTGATATTTTCTTATCCTCTCTTTCACTCCACCAAGCTGAAACTTAGTTTGGTAAGCATTTGAAGTCCAAAGGTTATGGAGGCAAGTGTCTTGAGTGTGTGTGTGTGTGTGTGTGTGTGTGTGTGTGTGTGTGTGTGTGTGTGTGTGTGTGTGTGTGTGTGTGTGTGTGGCACAGTACAGTAGATATGTCGGATGTGTAATATGACAGGTATTTTCTTTTGCGCTTGTCCTTTTCCCTTTTCTTGGTCTTTCTCTGTGTTTTCCCTCTTGGGTCTGACAGGAGAATGGTATTAATGAGGTTCTATGGAAGTGAACAGCCGGCTCAGCTAATGGTGCTAGAGGGAGAGATTTTGATTGAACGATGGAAAGAACTTAAACATATAGGGGGAACAAAGACAGGAGGGGAGTCGGGAATGCTGTGAACAGCAGAAAATCTGGATGAGATATAGAAGCAATGAGAGAACGGAGGATAAAAGATGGGGCAATATACATAGGCATATGGAAAGAGCATACGATAGATATTGATTCATAAAGCAGTTTTCCAAACAAGTTACAAACTCCAATTAGGAAACAAACCAATTGAAATCAGCACTTAAAACTAATTTAAGAAAAGGAATTCTTTTGGGGGAATAGGCTGAAATAAGAATATATATTTACTCACTCATGTGCATTGGCATAGAGTTGGAAAGAATCGTGAAGGTTACAAGTCATACATATAAATAAACACACTAACTTGACATCAAAATGGCTCTTTTCTGTCCACCCCTAGTTGTCGATGAAGAGTAGGTGAGTAGGGCAGATAGAACAAGGGGAAAAGGTATGTATTCAGCTAAAGAGGTTAGTGGTTTAGAGGTGACCCTGAGTCTGCTGACCTGGTCTTGACGGACAGAAGCTGAAGGTGGACTGCCCCCCCCCCCGCGCGCTTCATCAGGCCTGGGAAGACCACCTGCTGCTGGGTGGAATGAATATGCATTAATACACAGCATGAGCACGCATGCTCTGAGAAATGTACAGTATGCCCACAGCCATCCATACCACACACACACACACACACACAGAGGTTCAGTCGCTGACACATACACTAGGCTGCCCGTCAACATTAGCACAGATTCGGGTTAAGATTGGCATGCTGCTGGCACAAGTCCAATGTCGGCAACATATCCGGAGGTTGTCCACTTTTCTCCCTGCACGTCTTCTCCCATTGTCTTCGCCTCTACATTCCTCTCAGCTTCTCTCTGCTATAGGTTGTACGTGCTCTCCTCCCGGCTCCACCATCTCTGTCTCATACACTCATTTTCCTCCCGAGGGACATCTGTTGTCCAAAGGCAATATGCCTCTGTCAACTCTCAGGTCAATCACTGTGTCCTTTTCCGTCAAGCAAAGGAATTTTCCGCCTTTATTTTATGTGTCTGACTGAATGCATACTAGCATCCTCCACACTTGTTTTCATCTGCCAGCTTCTTCTCCCTGTATCCCATTGCTCTCCCTGCTCGCTTTTAAACAGGGATGTGGTCAGGAATTATAAATGAGTGGAGGTAATATGCACCAAAAAACTGAGAAAAGGCAACAGTTGGTACAAATGTCTTCCATATGAAATAAGATAAAGATATATTTTTTTCGCTTTTTTGTATGTATGTGTATTTTGGATCAATTTTTAAATATCAGTATATCTTCTCTTTGTTTAGATTATTTGAACAGTACTTTGTACCACTGGTTTATTCTTCCCAATTGTTTTCTTTTTTGTTGTTGTTTGTTGTAAAGATTGTCACCATGTTGCTGCTGTTCTCGGCTTAGCCATGCTCCTTCCTCCCCCTGCCTTCATGTATGTGCGTATCTGTCTCTGTGTACATGCACCAGAGCAACTTCTCCCTTCCTTTCATTCTCAGCCTCTTTGTCCTTATGTGCCCATTGTTCTCTTGGCATGGCCTCTGTTCCCATCTTGGTTGAGACTTCCTTCCATACATGCCCCCCATGTCTCGGTAATGAACCCACAGCTCTTCATCTCTCCTTCGTCTTCCCCTGTGTGTTGGACATGACAGATGACTGGGGACCTCCAGAGGTTCACTCCCCAGGGCTCCAGATAAAGGCAGCTCCAACTGCAAGATGATCAATCAATCAGTTTACACCGCAGGCGCCTGATCAGCCAATTAATCAATCTCTGAGCCAGCAGATGTTGTTGCTGTCCCTCAGTGAAGGAGCTGGCAGTGGAGTGGTGGAGGTGGTGTCTCCAACAAAGGCTGAGGGGCTTGATGTGTCTAGGAGTAGAAAGGAAAGTGATTTTTCATGTTTCTACCAGGATTTCAACCTTTGTGGGCCCCTTTTCGCCCATTTGTTTTTTACTGGAGGATCATTTCTTTCCTAGCTTTTCCCACGTTATACTCTGCCTTTCAATCCTGAGAACATCTTAAAGGAAGCATAGTCCTATAAGCTTATGATTACTGTAGACCTCGCTGCCTAACTGCAAACCTACTTGCTTAAAAATAAATTACTATATTTTTGAAACATCTACAAATGTGGGAGAGGTGCAAAAGAGATGTAAATATGTGAGTGGGTCGACACCCCTGTCTCAGCATCATTAAGGCCAGCTGGTTAAGATCAAGCCCTCTGTTGACCCCTGTTCACAGTCAATGAGCTACAGACTCTACACGGACACTTCATCTCAATGTGCCCTTAAACAGCCAGCAGTTAAGATACACGCACAAACACTGAGACACCCACACTCACCACCTACACCTCTTGGCCTTTGGTCCCCGTCCTGGCCCTTTGGTCCCTGTCCTGGCCCCTTGGTCCTTGTCCTGGGCAGGTCAGCCCTTTGACCCACCAGGTCGTTGTGTCATTACTCACTGTGCTAAGAGATCCCCAGGGAGAGTAATTCAGTCAGCCGCCTGTGGCACTCATGTCTTTTTCCACCAGGATGGTCCATGCTTCAGTTATCCGTTTGTCAAACAGGGAGTCAAGTTACCAAAGTTTCCAAGAGTGTCATTACTAATGACATGTATTGTTATGTGTGCTTATACGGGATCTTACATTTGGGGAAAATAACCTTTAAGTAATTTTGTTTGATTGGATAATGCTATAATCAGATGCTACAAATGAAAACTCAAAAACAAAGGTAAGGTGAACTGAAAGGGTAGCTACTTCATTGGATACTATTTGATGATCTGCTGCATTACTACACTGTCATATTTTATGCCAGCTTACACCTGGTGAGCAGCGTCTGTACTCTGCTGTCGTTGCTGGCATATACACTGGATTACTTTCAGAATTTCCACAGCATGAGCAAGTATCAGTGGTTATACCCCATGCCCAGTAGAGAAAGGGACAAAACAATGAAGAAACACAGTAGGGAAATAGACTAATTGTTACAGCATAGGGATCAGAAGGTAATTGCTTCATTCACAGCTTTTTGACCACCGCCTGCTTGTTCTCAATGATTAATGATACCACTGCGTCTTTTGACTTTGTGACCATTCCCGACTCTGCTGACATAAATTCCCAAAAGGAGGTTGCTTCCTGATTACGTTGTGACAGGGTGGCCTTGTTGTCAAATTTATTTTGCGGTGTCCTTGTGGCCCAGCAGTTTAAGACGCATGTAACTGATTCCAAAAACAGTCGGCGGCCTTTGTTGCAAGTTAAACTCCCTCTAAACTTCCCCATGTTTCCTGTTACTGTGATCAGTCTAACAAAAGCTAACTTAGTTCACCTCATAGGGTTTATTTATTTTCTGTGGTGGTCTTAACATCAAAGAGGCAACACTGCAACCAAACTTCATCCATCACAGATAACGATTTTCATTAGAATTAGAAGAGACAAAGCTTACAACAAGCTAAGTCCACCTTAAGGATTCAGTATGCTTCAAACATTGTGCTTGTTTGATTGCCGAATAGCCTCTCGCCACACTTCTCTGATATGGGAATTAAGAGGATTGCTTCTGACAGTTTTTGTAACTTTGCGAAACTGACCATCTGACAGTAGTGAGGATTTGAGAAAGCAGACAAGATTTGAACTTCTCTCAAATTATCTTTTTTTCATTCTACTATTTACTACTTCAGTCATATTTGTGTGTACAAACAAGTGCAACACCATGAATGCCTTCAAGGAAAGACTGTCCAAAAGTATACACAGTCATCCTCCTCTGTATGATTGGCACCCAGGCTTTTCGCGCCGCCTTTATGTGTGGCTATTCTGAAGAACTATAAAGACTTTTACCTTTAGAAATATAGTCGTAGGAACCAATTCCTTCATGCATAGCTGTCCTTTACAGAACAAGCCAGAGGCCAATGTCTTCATGTAGACTCAGTCTCAGCTTATTTGGTGTACAACATGTCAAACAACAACCTGTTCAAATGAATTGAACTGAAGGAGACATAACCAGCCAACTTAAGTTTCAAAATATGATGGCATGTTTATCACATTTACGATCAAGTATTACTTTTTGATAATTATCCAAAAACTGTAGTGATCTATTTCTTTTGAATTCAGCACTTCCAAAAACATTCAGTAGATACAAGCTGAGGCTCAGTGGCTCAGCTGAGAAAAACATTTCAATACTGAACCGTTCAGTATGTGAGTAAGTGTTTACAGTGTGTTTGTCCTTTAGTGTTATCAGTCAAGGTTAAGCCCATTAACTGACCGCACTATATCTGACATGATTACATCTCCCATAACCCTACCACCTCCTGTGGAGACTAATAGCTAGCTGTGAACCTGAACTGTTACTGCCACTCAGTAAAACCCTACGATGCTAATTAACCAGTCAAAAGGAATGGTTTCCAATGGAGTTTTACAGCTACTGCTACCAGGACTTATGTTTTATTAGTGACTCTAAGGGTAATGCGTAATACTGCCAGTAAGGTCTGTGTTGGGTAATATCATTTTACACTCGATCAGTTAGATTTGATCTGCCTGTGATAGCTTTTAAAGATAGAGTTGCACTGGTTTTAGAGGCAGCCACAGGATATGCCAAGAAGAAACTGAGTTTTAAAGGCGCATATAAGCCTTATATATATATATATATATATATATATATATATAAAAAAAATATACACGCCTGCCTATATCTGCAGAAAAAGTAAGAAACTGTGTATTTTTCATCAAACCCCCTCTTTTAAAGTATTCGCCTACCTTCAAGCTTGATATAACAGTTCACCCAAAAACTGTCAAAAAACCCAATTCTCCTTCCAACTATCTTGTCATCCATATTCCATCCACACATTGACCTAGCTCTCGCACTCGTTTTCATCTTCTCTACCCCATGAACTTCCCCTCCCTTCCCTCCATCCATCTATAACCTCCCACAAGCCACCGACACCTCCGCCGTGCCAATTAACACCAGAACACGGTCACATTGTGCTGCCCTCTGACCCCCCTCCCTTCCTTGTCGGAGCACACAGGACCAGAGACCCACGGCTTCAGTATTAGTTTGTCACAGGGCCCTGTCGTGCAGGTCTGTGATAGATGGGCCCTGGCGAGCAGCTCTGACCCACCATGCTGCAGCGCTCACATGGATGGTGTGTGGGAGCATTGATTATGATGCTACTTGTGACAGGGGTGAATCAGGTCTGAGCTGATGGAGGCAGAGGAAAGACAAAAGAGACCAAGGATATGGATGAGGTGCTATTAGTTAATGTGATGAGATTTGGTTTTTGGTCTATCGATCATGGCATCTCGCAAGGTTATTTTAATCTAGCATGATTTAAAAGCATGTAGCGAGCATACAGTGTAACAGTGAGTCACCTCATTATATTACAATACATAGGTTTCCATCATTGAGGTGTGAAATGAAAAATGTAATATCTACAGAATTGCTACAGTAATCTGCATCAGCCACAATCTGATTTTCTTTTTTCTTCTTAAGCAATTGAAAATATTGTGGCACCCAGCCTAAATCAATGCTATTAGCAACTAGAGTTGTGAACCTATCACAGTTTGAGTTGAGATCCAGTTGTTTAAGTTAAAAACCAAGCAGTCAGGAAACCCCAAAGTGGTTGCAATACATGTCTGAGTTGTAACAAGATGATGAATGGGACAGGAGGGAATCAAAACAGTGAGCATGACTGCTCAATACTAAGTCTGCTGGTTTTATATTACACTGTATAAGGCTAAAAACTGATACGTTTACTCTAGAATTTCTGATTTTAAAGCATCAAGTCCTGAGACTTAATTGACAAAATATGTCCATTCTCAAGAATGGTAAGGGACCTTCATCGTCATGGTTACAGCAATAACCATGTGGTTAAGGTTATGGAAACCGACATTGACTGCCTTCCGTGATAAAGTTAAGTCTCATGGTGACCCATCCATCCACCCCGGCCTCATCCGTATGTGGACTCTGTCACTCCATAACAATGTCATCTAACTTCCTCCTTTGTACCTTGAACATTAATTGGCATCTCTTCTAATATACTGTGGTGTCTATTTTATTGTTTTTGTTTGAGTTCAGTTGGGTTTGAGTTGGGATAATATAGGCATGGAAAATAGGCATAGAAATGTGATGTAACTGTGTTATCCACCATATGTCTTTATTATAAGAAGTCCCATATGTATACCCTCACATGGAGTTGCCCTAAGCCTGACGAACACTGCAGTCAGGAATCATTTTATATTTCAGTCCTTTGGAATGCTTTAAAAGAAAAAAGTCCATGTCAGAGAACACTTTAAAGGAAAAAGCAGGTGTGAAAGAAATAGAGTGTATGAGAGCAAATCAGTGAGTGAACAGGCCGTGGGTGGGGGAGGCCTGACGCAGCAAAATCCACCTGTTTTCATCCCTCTGCATCCTCCTCTCCTTCTCTCCTCCCCTCTTCTCCCCGCCCTCGCTCCCAGCTCAAACTGCGGCAGTCGGCTAATTAAAAAACATGGCTGTCCTTAATTATTCAGCGGCTGGCTAATTGATATTCACAGAGGCGTTTGCCTCGCCTAAACGATCCGTTTAATCTGACCACCACGGTCTCACTCTCAGCCGCCTGTCACCCTCAGCTATTGTGCTACTGTACTTAATAATATGCCAGGGGGAGATAGATACGGGAAGGGGGAATGTATAAGTTTGCTGTTGATGTTAATGTGGGTTCCTGAGCTACAAATAGCAATATGTGGACTCACCCCTTCGGGGGGGTATTGTCATGAGTATTTGTATTTTTACTGGGGTATTTTATTTCCCTATGTCAAGGGTTGCTGCACAAGAAAATTAGACAGAGTAAGAGGCTGAATTAAAATGAGTGAATTAACCCAAACGAATGACATCATCCTCTGGACTTGCAAAGTTTTAGAATTACTCATTTGTGTTCATCTCCTCCACTAAAGTTATCGTTGTCTTGGCTTTCAAAGCTGGAGCTCCCTTCCTATCCATACTTGGTGATAATTTTCTCTCTTTAACTTTTCTCTAAAGTTATAGAGACACACTTCAGGCTTCATGTCCCAGCCACTTCTCCATTCTTGACACTTCCAATGATAAATCACCTTTTATTGTCCACTCCTCTTTGTGTCTTATCTCTCTGTTCTTTCCTCTCTCAAGTTCACTTCCATTTTCTTGTCTAATTCTGCCCTTACTATTCCTCCCCCACCCGTATGCCAGCTCTCCTCCTCCACCCGCGACCGCCTCTTCATTAGGGGAACAAAAGGTGTATGGGCAGTGGTGAAGTCTGTTCCATTGTTTGGCCTTTAGTATGATTAGATTATCTTTAACGTCTGCTGAATGGGGTTAATCAGTCGGAAGTAATCCTGAGATAGTGTGTGTGTGTGTGTGTCTGGGCCTCTCTGTGTGTGTGTGTGTGTGTGTGTGTGTGTGTGTGTGTGTGTGTGTGTGTGTGTGTGTGTGTGTGTGTGTGTGTGTGTGTTGCAAAGAGGAGGACCAACCTGCTTGCATGAAAATTGAACACATGCACGGGTGTATTTACCCATAGACATATATACACACACACACACACACACACACACACACACACACATAAAAGTGAGCAAAAAAGAAAATCCCTGGGTACACATTTCTGTCACAACCTCTCTTCTTTTAATGACCCCTTTAGTCTCGCCTTCAGCACACATTTATCTCTCCACCCGCTCTCTGTGGGTACAGCTGCTCCGGCTGGTGCGGGTGTGTGTGCGGGTGTGTGTGATGATGTGTGTGTTTCAGATCAGTGTCTGAGCCGTTGTTTGTGACTCGGCGTCTGTGTGCATCTTTTGTCTTTCTCTGCAGAGCTAAACTCTTTGGTCGCCACCTATCAGCGTAACATTGAGTTTGGACACACTTGTGACAGTACACAACCCCCTGCCAATCCTCTCCTCTGTGTTTCCTTCCATCCCATCATGCCTCTTGTCTTCCTGCTAAATTGAGCTGTTGATGGCAGACAGTTTTTTGGCACCTCAGCCAGTGTAATCCAGTCTTTCAAAAACTTTGCCAGTCTGTCTTAGAAGCTCTGATTGCACATTCGATAACACATTTAACACATTTAAGGACAATCAATAACAAATTTAAAGGTAATAATAATGCTACTTGCAGAGTACTTATGCCATACTTTTAAGAGTATACTTCAGACTATGTTCACCCAGCACTATCATTTATGTAGGTTTAAGTCCAACTTGATTCCATCATGAAGTGCAAGACAGCGTTAGCTTTTGTGTAACATTGGCTGCACAATAGCACTTGAGACTTGTAAGGGGACACAAAGGAGACAATTGTCTGACTGCATCATAAGGGTAATGTTAGGTTGTGCTGAGGACAGCAGAGACGGCAGCAACTTGGCTATGGTATTGGAGATGTGTGTGTGTGTGTGTGTGTGTGTGTGTGTGTGTGTGTGTGTGTGTGTGTGTGTGTGTGTGTGTGTGTGTGTGTGTGTGTGTGTGTGTGTGTGTGTGTGTGTGTGTGGGGGGCGTGAGTTGTGTGGTCTAGAC
>NW_019525441.1:386955-404893 GCF_002814215.2 Seriola lalandi dorsalis | reverse complement strand
GTGCGTGTGCGTGCGTGCGTACACGTTTGCCAGTGTTGGTTGGTAGGTTTCTGTCTTGTGTGTAATAGATAAGCTTGGAGCACCCCCTTGACTTTCAAACTTCCCCCCAGTCATGTCATGCGTGGACAGCCACTCTGTGACACTCCTCGCCGCTCATCACAATGCATAGAGCACACAGCTCCGCCTGCTCTGCGTCGAGCAGCCGAACGCAGATGGTTATCAGTGTTGAGATTGGACGGGTTAATGCAATTTTTTTTTTTTTCCCTCTATACATTGTATTTTGTTTATACTCCTCGTCTCCTTCAACATCCTATAGTGCTTAAAGCAATGTGCCAAGGCTCGATCTGCATGGCTGCTTTCCATACAGCAGTCCTCAGCAGTATGGTGATGTGTGTGTTTGAGTTTGTATTTATGTATTGCGTATGAGCAGTGCACATGGTTTATGATTATATACTATATATGTATTGTATGTGTATGCACTGCTGTGTGTATATGCCAATGAATGAGGAGACTGAAAGGATGGAGTGTGAGTATTCAAGCAGAACAGTGTGGCAGCCAGTCACCCTTACCCTCTGAATACTAAACCTTTCCAAATGTCACTTTGAAGAAGTTCATGGATGAATCAGTGCCTCTTTACACTTATTCTCTCTCTTGTTTTTTTTTTTTTTCCTTTTTTCAATGCTTCCCTTTATTCAGGAGATAGGACAGAAGGTAAGTCCAGAGGCCTTTACTTTCTCCACGACTCTCCAGTTCTCTCTCACTGTTTCTGCATGATGGAGTCAAGGAATTTCTTTTCAGTTTCAACTTCTTTGACATGTTACATTTTTCTTTCCAGCAGGTATTTCAGCTCCTCCGTATTTTGATGATCCTTTTTCTTACAGCTCTCCTGCTCCAAATTCTTTATAGAATTATAGATGAGCTGGCGACTTCAGCCTCTTTCTGAAGACTTATTAACAGAAGGGAACAATAATAGAAAATGTTCCTGGTTGGGTCCTGAAGTTCACTGTGGCTTTGACTAACACAATTCTGTGTCTTGTTTAAAGGCTTTCCATTTTTTTTTATTTCATATACTCCTTATATTCTCCAGTCAAAACCTACTTTTTCTAGATATATGCCGACCATGTTTGAATGAAACGACTCGCTCAAGTCAGTAAACGTCTCTTCAACTTAACATTAAACAAGTGGTAAAACAACTGAATTAATGTAAAATGATGTCAACAACCGAACCCCAATTCTACCAGTTTTAATATCCTGTTTTATTGCTGTTTTATCATCCATAGCCATCGTCTCATCACGAGTAAATGATGAGAAGTAAATTCACAATTAAAAATATGTGGTCCTGAAAACTGTTGTCTAGCCTGTACAGAAAGTTGAACTTTTATCACTATTGTTAAAATTTCAATGCTTGACATCATTACTATTTGCTTCACTGGGTGTCTATTGAAGCGTAAAGGTGTTTTGTTTTTTTTTTCTTTTCTTTCTCTGGATAGCAGATATACCCAGGTCTTATCTGTCCTGTATATCACCCAGAGAGTCAGCCGTACATCTAGTGAAGGTCATAGTAGAGTGGAGGACAGTGGAGATAGGTAGCCTGGCTAAATATATACGCCAGACCGTGGTGCTACTTCGTGCTGAGAACTGATGTTATCCTCTTGGCCTGATAGCGGTTTGGCTGAAGATTGAACACAAGAGGACAAAGAAGCTCATACAGTACCTGCCAAGGCATGATCAGTCTCTCACACACTCACACACACACACACACGGACACACAGGTGTATATGAACATATTCCAATCCAGGCAGATCCTCTCTGGATATATGTCCACGCTCTCTGGCACGACACACACATTCACACAGCGTTTCACAGTTGGGTGTATCTATGCCAACAAACAAAGAGCCTCTATCTTTGTTGTTTTGTAATGCATATCTGCTTTATACACACTTGTTTGAGTCATCATTGTGGGCCTCTCTCCTGTGTATGTATACTTGTGTACGAATGTGTTTTTTGATTGGTTTGTTAAAATTGGCAACGCTCCACTGAGCATGTAAGTAATGGTTTTTCTTCTCTTGTGTGTGCATGTGTGTATGCTGCATGTTGTACGTGTGTGTGTGTGTGTGTGTGTGTGTGTGTGTGTGTGTGTGTGTGTGTGTGTGTTTAGGCCAAGCAGCTGGAGGCCAGAGAAGCAGACTTAAAGAAGCAGGATGCTTTCTACAGAGAGCAGGTGGCCCGGCTGGAGGAGAGGGTGAGAAAATGTTTGCACCAGATAAAATGCACCTGGGTGAATGTATGAACCAACTCACAAACCAGGATCTACCACTCACTGCAGAAATCAAATGATGATATCTGATTCATCTTACAATAATTATTTGTTTTCATTCGTTTAATCAATATGGCTTTGATAATCCTTCACTGAGCAGACAGAAATGGAAAAACTGATTTTCTGGGGGGGTTTTTTAAACTTATTTTCTCAGATGTGTTGAGAGATACATCAGAAATCTCTACCACATGCCAGGCTGGTGATCTCAACATGGGTGGGGATGCAGATACCAGATAACAGAGCTTTATTAATGTATAATGCAGTCATCAACACACAGTACACACAGAAGCACACACGTCAGTGCACACACAAAGAAGAACACAAGATTCATGCACATAATTCAGCCGTCATACACAGTGAGCTCGGTCACTATGGGGCTCAACCAAAATACAGTCACATTTATTCTTTCTCTTCATCCCACTGCCCCACTGTTTTTGTTGGCATCCTTCAATATAAACTCTACATGCTTTCCCCAATGTGCTTGCTCTCTTTCTCTCTCTCTCTCTCTCTCTCTCTCTCTCTCTCTTCCCCTCCATAATTGTCTTTCTGCTCAATTTCTGTTCCCTTTTTTTCTTTAATTTCCGCCTTAAATTCCTCTGCCTGAAGGATAAAGGGTTAAATCTCATTCATCTCTGTGTGTGTCCTCCTGTCCCTGAAAATGACACTACCCTGATGTTCATTGTCAAACCAGTGTCCTGTGGAGGGGGACCAGGGTCAGTTGCCGTGCTTAGCCCCCTTCAAATGGCAGCTACATGCTGGTCCCAGTGCGAGATGCCTGCAAGGCAGGGGACCAGGGTCAAATGCCCTGTTAAAGTGTGTTAAAAAGGACGGTCTCATGCTGCTCTCAAATCATAAGTGTGTCTTAGGAATGGTACAATGCCCTTATTTAATGTGCTTGAAATAACACCTTCATGCTGGGAAGGAGTTTTCTCCCCTTTGGAGGGTGCAAAAAGTCAAATGCCCTTTACAGTGAAAGCCAAATCGAAATTTCACACTGTTGTGAGGCCAGATATTCATTGTGGAAGATGGAGGCACTCCACATATTCTTATTCTTAGAAGCTCACATGAATAAAAGGGTGACAGAAGTATCACATACTCAATGGGTACTTTGTCCTCTAAAGGACCTCAGTGTGAAATGATTTTGTGTTTATCCATATGGCTCAAATGTGATTTTGTGGTAAAAAGATGGTCTCTTATCTTGTGTAAGCTTACCCGTGCATGTGCACACATCACTATTAATGAATTTGCTTTAAATGAACTTATCTTTTTTGCCATTCCTTAATGTTTTTCTTAGCTGATTAAAAGAGCGGCACATGACCATCGTTGTGGATTTGTTCCTATTGTACACAAGACATTCGCACTTTGGGTCAATAAAGCTTGCAAAATTTCCTTCCTTCACTGAGGATGAACTCTTAAGTCAAGCCAGTGGGTATTGAGTGGCAGTGGACTTCTGTCAATAATTGGAAGTGCATTGGTCTGTGCAATTTCGGTTGGGCAGCGGAGAGTAGAGGATTTACTGACAACAGGGGAAGGTATAAATTAATCGATGGATTTGCGAAGAAAGCAACTGTCACTTTCTTTCAAAATTGCTTTAGTTGGTTGATGGCTCGGCAAACTAACAAAGTTGAAATAATATAAGATGTAGATATGCTCCCTTGTTGCACTTGAACCTTCCTAGATTGCTGCTGTACAGTGTTTCTCTTTGGACTTTGTAGCTCTACTGTATCATACTGTATAGGAGCAAATGTGAGTGCTGATGGTAGAAGTGATGAGCTCCAACTAACGCAGGCATTATCGACTCTAGGCGCTGGCCATCCATCAGCCATGTTGGCCTCTGGTCAATATTCCTTAGATCAAAGTGTCAACAAATCACCTTCACACCTCAGAAAGACAGAAGATTGAGATAGACAGAGGAGAGAGATACTGTACTGAAGACAGAAGCTAAAGGATTCAACACAAGAAAAGGCAAGAGGAAAAGAGACAGGCAAGACTCTACCTGAGAATATATTAGAAGAAACTATGATAAAGTGACATTTGTGAATGAGTGATAGAGAATAAGAACAAGAAAAATACAGAAAGCAGAAGAGCTATAAAATGATAAAATGTCAACGGATAGATAAAGAGACTATGGTCAAGAAAAGCTTGAAGCACTACTACAACCCCTTCACTGAATAGTAGAAAAATTCAAGGTGACTGTGAGAAACTGGTAGATGTGAGTTGCAGGGTCTGTGATAATGTACATTTCATTTATGTATTGATTTTCAGCACAAGAATGAAACAATAAATTAATTATATTTCCAAACCACTGTATCCACAAAACCAACACACGAGAAAAAACACAGCATAAGTGGCGACCATGTGTGCGTGTTGTGTGACAATAGTTGATCCTGTGGGTAACTGAGGATCAATGGTGGCCATATTGCATGTTGCCTGTCTGACTGCGCAGAAAGCGGCTCAGGGCTCCATAGGGAGTGCAGTGTGTTTGGACTGCGTTAATAACACTCCTTTTTCTTGTTCTGGCCACAGTGCCCCATTTGGCTCTCAGTCCCTGTTCTCCTCACCCAGCGTAAACCCGGCAGAATACCAAACAAGATCACTTTTGGCATGTTCTGTTCTTTGGTACTCACCGTTACTCCTGCCTATTTAATAGCATCAATACCAGATGAAGGTGCTCAAAACATAAAAACGGTACAGGAAACAAGTTTACAGGAAGATACGAATACAAACGTAAGGCTTAAACTAACTATCATGAACATGTAGCCTACATACACGCGAGTAGGTTTGAGCATAGGTATAAAACAGCTACAGACAGTACCCATATCCAGCTCAAATTCATACTATGTACTGAATATTAAGAGTTTTGGTCCTGTGCTCCAGTTAAAGCCGCCATACCATCAGTGCAAAGAATGCTGGGATAAATAGTGTTTGGTCAATTTGTGGGTTTCTATACAAACAAAAGTGGCTGGTGTGCATCTATTGATGGAGACAGTGTATTCACAGTATAGATAGACGGTCAGCCCTGATTTGATAAGAACAAAATACCTCTCAGGTTTCAGATTCTCAGATGTGCGGTTTTGATGCTTTTATTGGTTTCAATCAATGTAAATTGAATATGTTTAGCTTGTAGACTGTTTGGTTGGAATAAACAAGGCATTTGACGACGCTGCATTGGGATCTGAGTGGTTGTCATGGGCATTTTTTTTAATCCTATCTTCTGACACAGACAAATTGAGTTAGCAATTAGTAGGAATGTAATTCATATTAATCAATAATGAAAATTGTTAGTTGCAGCGTTGTTATGTGCAGGCCTCCGCAGCATGTCTGTATTACACTAGAATATGTGCGAGTGCAAGAAGATGATTTGGTATTGCAGAGGTTTTGAGTTGTCACATGGCTGATTGAAATGTTCATGAGAGTGATGGTGTGTGAAAGGAAACAGTTGTGGTGGCGTGTTGTGTTGTGTTGTGACACACCATGCCTCTGTAGCACCAACCCAAACTGGGGGAGTTGAAATAAGGTATGTCTGCATAATAAACTTGTTTAACTTCAGAATGAATGACCCAGGACAATTATTGTTGACCAGTCACAAGTGATGGTTTATCAGTGAGCTGTGAGCAAGTAGTTCCTCTAACCAGTCTGCATACACTGCAGCAATCAAACCCCAACGCTGTGCTGCTTTTTGGCTGCATTTTTCTAGTGAGAAGGCACCAAATTTGATTTCAGTCGGAGTGTACTGCCAGCTTAATATTATCTACCATGCCCTCCCTCCATCTGCCCTGCATTCCTTCCCTTTACTTCAGGATTCCCCTCAGCATCTTGCTCACCACCAGAAAGAGGCAGAGGAACCGAAAGAGGGCGAGAGAGAGGGAGAGAATATAAGTCTGATATATATTACACGTCTGTTCCAATCCAACATGGCCATTCATCAGAGGGGCTTCCAGTGACAGGCCATCACCAGGCTCCCAGACAGCTCAGCCTGCTGCCTCTGCTGCTGCCGCTCATTGGGGCCACAGCTACCAAATAGCCCCTGAAAACAATATCTATATATTTATTACATTTTCACTCAATACCTGCCCCGCTGTAAAACAATCTCATATTTAACAATCAACTTGCCCATGTTTTTTTTTTTTTTTTCAACCATGTCTCTTTCCAACCCCCCCTCCACGACTCCCTACCACATCTGTCTCTATATCCCTCCTTTTTCAGCTTTTCTTTTTCAAGTGTTGTTTTTTTTTCTCCCTGCCTCCATTAAATTTTTTTTTTCTTTTTTCTTTTTTTTTTTAAAGGGATTTTTCTTCATTTTTTTCTATCTTTCTTTTCGCCTTGTATATCGATGAAATTGGATTTTTCTGCTCTCCCATGGAGGACAATCACAGCAGCAATTGCCATCTCATAGCAAAGTTCCACAGCACTGTGAAAGGAAGAAATACGGGGGAAAGAGCATTAAAAAAAACAGTAATGGTTTCTATCTCTATCTCTGTCTCTACCTCTGACTTGCTATCTTCATCTCAGCCCCTGTCTGTCTTTTCAGTATCCCTCTCCCTCTCAATCTTCTTGCCCTCTCTCTCTCTCTCTTTCTTTCTCTCTCTCTCTCTCTCTCTCTCTCTCTCTTGCGGAAGCTAATATTTTGAGTGCATTTGTGCTTCTCGTGTGATAAAAATTCAAATTCAAAAATAAGAACAGTTGTTTCTTTCTTGCCTTGTTGCTGTATCGTAGCAGGAAAAGATGTTTTAGAATTTCAGTTTCACTATGAAGCGATCAATGTAGTCTCTCTGGCTCTGCTAGGTGCATAACTGGAGACACAGTAATCCGAAGTGAAGATATGACATTGTGCTGCAGTGTTGAATTATTGTGTCTCAGACTGTTTGCTGTTACAGCCGCATGATGGGATTCACAGAGATTTAACAGGAAGTGTTTTCAAGGAATGATGATTTCACAACAACAGAGCAGCACGTTCATTTATGTTTAAAAAAAAAAAAAAAAAAAAAAAAGAGAGAAAATCCTGTCGTGGTAACGCTCCACAGGCTAAAATAATGAATGCAAAGACACAAATTTTGAAATGTTCACTTGTATGGCTCAGTTTTTGTTCAAACTAAGTCAGATGTTGATTCAAGCAATGATAATTGTATTGGACGACATTATGTGAACATTTTTTTTCTTCTTCATGAATGAAAATGAGGGTAGACACATTTTACTTTGTAAAGTAGCCAGCTTTCTATTGCCCAAACTTTTGATATATACAGAACACCTAGCAGAGTGAATTAAAGAACTAAAAACTTTAAATTGCTTATTATAAACATAAGGAAGAAGCTTGTCTCTCTGAGGTTGTCAGGCAACCAACAGAGACTCCAGGAAGTGACTCCACCTAGCCGAGAAATTGCTCATAACCCACAGTAAAAGCAAAATTTTTATGTGTCGGTTTTTGTACAGACTAAACAAAAAAAGATACGTGTTATTCTTTGAGCTTCATTGTATGTTCAGACTCACAGCATTGCAAATTTTTGTCCACAGAATCGATTTTGTGTTTTCGCCCCTAACAGCCAATGTAGCAACTACACAGATGTTAGATGTAAGCTAGCTAGCGAGGAACACACTGAATGTGGGAGTGTGTTTGTGTTTTAACCGTGTCATATTTGTGCATCTCCACCCTGGGATGTTGTCTTGTCCCTTTAGGCAAAGCTTGAAATGCTTAGTCAATTCTGTGTAGGCAGGATAGGTTCAATAACAATTTACCAGCCTCCTTGGTCTCCTTATGAGCAAGTTGTACTGAGTCACACTGCAGAAGCCTCATTTTCTCTAGCTCTGCAGAACAGTAATGTTAGCCATGGTGGGGTGTCTCCCCATTTCGGCCCTCCTGCTCAGCAGCAGATAAGAGAAAGGAGCCATCAATACAAGGAGTTATTTGTTTTATTCATTAAAAATTGGCGGCTTTTTCTCTAAATTGAGCTGGAGCCTGTGTTTGGGTGCAGCTTCTATCTTCTCCATATCGCTGCAGTGCATTAGCAGTAATGGCTTAATTTGTCTATGACACCCCCCACCAGCATTTTGTTTGGCTTCAGATGAGCTCAAAACCTAGTGGAAAGCAAATGGAGTAAATAGGATGAAAACAAACAGAAACAGTTGTATTCAAGAAATGGTTAGCACTTGATTGCGCATGGGGATATACACAGCACCAGGTTTTTGTAGCTTCACGGTTGTTTATCCATTGACAAAGAATTGCTCAGCAGTGATAAAAGAAATATCTTTCTGGGGCACCCTGGTGGCTCACCTGGTGGAGCGTCTACCACGAAGGCTTTGTCCCAACCGCACCAGCACAGGTTCGAATCCGACCTGCGGCCCTTTGCTGCATGTCATCCCCCCTCTCTCTCCCTGACTTCCCTGTCCCTCTCTGTCTCTGCAACTATTGAATTAAAGGCAAAAATGCCCCCAAAAAAATGTTTTTCTCTGAGACTTAAATCAAGGCCATGTTGTACAGCTCAGAAAAAAATCTTTCATTTTGGTCAAGGGAGAAATGTTTTCAACCAAACCTAAGCGTGGTCTCTCTTCTCAGGGCCAATAAAAGGTCCGAGCGATGCTTGAAATCAGTTGGGGCAACAGCAGGAAATCACAATTTGAGACCACTCAGTAATCACTCAAATTACACTACTCTCTGTCTGGTGGTGAACTTTTTTTGCTCCCCGTTTTTGTGTGGCACTGTTTATATGTGGATATCTAGCCTTTTGGCAGCACGTCCACACATGCTGTGTGTGTTGGTACCTTGTGGTGTAGGTGTGTACGTAAATGGAGGAGCATTGTTTGTGTGTGTGTACGTGGGTGCGTGTGTGTGTGTGTGTGTGTGTGTGTGTGTGTGTGTACGTGTATTGTAAGTGGTCCTGCAATCATTGTCACACATGGCCTTTTGTCCTCCCAGGTGGATTAGTGCGCTGATTAGTGCCAGCTCTGCCATTTAGGCAGGTATTATTACCTAATACTTAGTATTCCAGACAGAGACCCAAATCCAGCCCTTTCTGCCTCCCACTTTCTCTTCCAATGGCTCAATCTCAGCGCTCAGGAGAAGTCTTATTCTTGCCTCTTTAGCAGCTCCCAAAATCTCTTTTTAGTCTTTTTGTTATCTTTGAATAAGCTTCAGTTTTAAATCCTTTTCCTTAGCTCTGACAGTTTCTTTGTCTACACCAAAAACCACTTGATTCAAGGCCAAGAGGGCACAGATACAGCATGAGCTTACAAGTTAACTCTTAAACTTTGGAAAATTCTCTTTCACTGTGTTTTACATACAAACTAATGTCTGCCTGAGGGACAACTGCAGTGGGTCGGTGAAGTATTACATGTTGTTGTTTGATAGATTTCATGCAGGATCTTTTTTGTCTTACGAGATGTTTTGCAATGTCTACTCTTTCCATGACAAAGTGACTTTCTATGAAATAGTTTTTTCAATATTTTAAATGATCAAAAATAATCTTGTACAGTCACTTATAGCGCTCTACAAATTCATAGGAAATGAAAGGATGGTTTCTCGTACTTCATGACTTAATTTTTACTCATGGGGCCTGGGACGTTACATAGACATCAATCATTTCAAGTCCATTTAAATTTGACGCACGTGAACATGTCAAGAGTGATAATAGGATACAAAATGTATCTATAAGTGTAGTTGTTTGTTTCAGGACAATACAGCAAATTTATCAAGTATATAATATATGTGCTATCTGCATATCTAAAAAATTTATTTTTTATTAAAGAGAACAATATTCATATTGATGCCAAAGAAATGCAATTGAATTACGTCTGTAACTACAGAATGTGAAAAAGTGAGGGACTTTGAATCCTGCGGATCCTCTGTACGAGAGTCTGTCCAAATGAAGAGGACTCAAATCTGTATCAGACCTTTTGTCAGCGTTGTCATGTCCCATCTTCTTTTAGCTCTACAACACATCACTATTGATCTTTTCAGCAGTGCAGTTCATTCCTATTGATCTCTTTTGAACAATGATGAATGCCTTCCCTGCAAGGGGCTTGAGTTCGGGCAGGTAGGACCAAGACACTGGGATCTATCACATTTCTAATGTAGCTATAATTTATGTAAAATCATTTAAGGTTTTGGTTTCCAGTAGATAAGATATCTTATACACAGTCCTGGGTTGATTGTGGCTCTTAACAACCAAACAGGGAATGGCACAAAACAATTTGACCGATGTTGTAGAAAATACAATCATATTTGGGAAATTTTCTTTTTTTATATGCAAGTATAAGTATTATTAATGTCTTCTTAATTTGAAGACATTGGCAGCAGAAGATATGGATCAAACCTCATACGACTCAATCAAGCTATCCATCACACTTTACTACTTCTCACCATTTGATCATAAATGTACATAGCAGCCACTGAGGGCAGACAAAACAGATCTTCCTAGAGTAGTATAAATGGTGTAGGAGCCGGGTTGTATGGCTATGTTTGAGGAGGTAATTCAGGTTGAGTGGTGCTGCTATGGGTTCATTTGCTATGGGTCACCAGGGGATTATGACCGGTGGTCTGTACGTTGTTGACTAGCGACCCTCTGACCTTACAGGATTGCTGCCTGTTATTACAGCAGTCTTTTTGTGAAAGGATAAGCACAAGCGCACACATACACACACAAAAAACCCTGTAATTCACGTGCTCTCACAAAGAGGAACACATGTAGTGTGTGCACACGCTCAAAACAACATAATAGAAAAATCTTCCAGCACCACATACAATACAAAGTTAGCCTCCATTTTGCGGATAATAAACCCAACTGGTAATAGACTTCTGCCCTTAATATCGCTCTCAGTCATGTTTTAATGATGTTTGAGTGACAGCCAATGAGGCAGAGTTGTAGTTGTAGTTGCTGGGCTATGCTGTAGGTAGAACTATATTAAGAAGTGTCACACTGTTGAAATGTTTTCTTTTGGCCTAAATGGATCCAATCTGAGAGGAGTGAAGATGTGAATAAATTGGATGGACTATTTATATATATATATATATATATATATATAAAAGAGGTCAGAATCACATTTTCATTCATTTCTCTCACTCACTGCTTTCTCTGTCTGTCTCTTTGCAGAGTGCTCAGTTCTACAAGGTCACCACAGAGAATTACCATCAAGCTGCAGACCAAGTGAATGCCAAGTTCAAGTAAGTTAAGACCGTTGTTCCAAGGTAGATGAAAAACTTTAGATCACCTATCAGTAATTTCTAACCTGTTTCTTAGTGTTACCCGCATAAAAAATATTATTTCACAATTGCTTTCTTTCTCTAAAAATGACTTGTTTACAACAAGCCTTTTATTCTAACGCACAGCTGGTTCATGATCTTGGATCTTGGCAAGTTTCATGTGTACTGACTGGTACATGAAGAAAAATTATGCTTTCACAAAAGATTAGACGTCCATGTTGACCGACCAGTGAATTCACTATTGAATTATGCTAGCCACATTCTAACCTACCTCTTTCAATCAGACCCACATTAGCCCGACCCATTAGCTGATGTTGATGATGCGGTTCACTGATAAGCCTGATTGCATTTGGATGATAGCTGACAGAGCTTTTCTTGTGCTCTTTTAATATTTTAGTGCTAGAGGAGTGTAAAACCTTATCTTCAACCGGACCTTCAACCTAATTTGCTGCAGTGTTATAATATGGTTAGCATTTACTATATTAAGAGACAAAAGATAACCTCTGTGATGCAGAAAAGAATTCTACATTGGTTTTCAAATAGTTTAGACTCTTTTTTTTTTTTGTTATATTGTGAGTACCACCAATCTTGCCACCACACCTTGCAGTGAAAAGAATGATTACTTCATTGAAGCTGTTAGCGCAGGAGGTAATATTAAACATCCAAATGGTCATGAATGTACCACATTTCCGACACATAAATGTAACTCAAGAAGATGCTGGATCCCTCCCCGTCCGTGTTCCATCTGTCTTCTTAATAAGAGACCATTAGGCTCCATAGTAATGTAGGGAAAGTGGATGAGGAGCCCGCAGGAGGTGGGGCAAGAATGGGCCCTGGCTCTGAGCTCTCCTCCTGGGAGGCTAGGCTAATTGTGTTAGCTTGTCATTAGCCAGCGCTAACACTGGGATCATTGTCTCCCTCAGAAATGCTGGAAAGTGATTAGCCCAGTCCATCGGGGGTTTAGCGCTAGACTGGTGGAAGCCGGAGCTGAGACTTTCCAAATCACATTAAAGGGAAAAAAATAAATGGAATAACATTAGTGCCAAATGACAGTGCTAACTGCGAGTGAACGTTGGGCTAACGTGCGGGTAGTCATGTGATGTGGGCCTTTGCACAGAGAGCAGTGATTGGAGGATTGGATTATAGGAGGTGCATTAGCAGTGTTGTGACTGGATTACAATGTTGGAAAGGTAGAGGAGGGGGGCAATCTGTGTGCATGTGTGTGTGCATGTGTGTGTGCGCGCGTGCGTGTGTGCGTGAGTGTGTGCTAATGAAATGGCGGGAAGGTCTGGTCTTACAAGACAGGGGCAGGGATGCATTGAGGGGATGAGAGCACAGGGCTAATTGGATTTAACAGGGCGTGTTTGGCCCATCTTTGTTTATGTGTGTGAGTTCATGCGTGCTGGTGTTTGTATGCTCTCATATCTTGAACATCTTTTGTGAACATAATATGTGTGTGCCTTCCCTCAAAGCGCTCTCTCATGACAGAGGCCTCTGTTGAATAATGGGAGCAAATATTTTTTTGTCTCACACAGGCGTTTGATTTCCTCAAAGTTAAAAAATGTCCTCGAGTGATTAAAAAGAAAAAAAAAAGAAAGAAAGAGAAGCCGGGGTCGTATCCACACTTGATAGAATTAACATTTGATATGTTAATGTGAGGATGTTATAAAATGTGGGAGATGACATCTTTCTTATCAGAATGTCTTCATTTCCCCATTCTAGTTCATGTCAGCTGTAAAGAGAGTGATAGTGCCCTAAGGATTGATTAGTGTTAGGGCTGATATTAGTGTGTGGTTTATTATAGTAAAGCAGAAGATGTGTGGGGTTATAACATCTGTATATACGCTTTTGGAAGATTTAATTGAGACTTTTGATGGGTTTGAGTTGTGCATGTGCATATGACATTAGATCGGCAGGGAATTTGTCAGATATCTGTAGGATAAAGCTGTTATTACTTTGTGACAGCGGGATCGGGACAAGATGGAAAAATAAGGTCTCAGGAGTGGATGGGATTTGGGGGAATGTATGTGTCACAGCTATATGCAGCACCTGGTTTCATAAAGGTTCTTTAGGTTGATGCTGTTTCAACATGGAGCAAAGTAATAGGTGTAGTAAGTGATTGGGTCAGGACACTGAAGTGATGATGAGGTAATAGGCTTGTAAGTTAACCATGCAGTCTACAGATAGGTTTCAGCAGGTAGCCTGTGCCTGTTCCATTCATACAGCAGCAGTGGTACAGTGTGGTCACTCTCCTTGGCAATGTTGAAAGAAATAAATTAAAGTGAAAGAGGTAGGTACTCAAGGGAAGGAAGGGTGTGTGTGTGTGTCTTTGAGCAATATGAGTTTGTGTGTGTGTATAGTTTTTTTGCGTAGGTGTGCTGTACAGCTGTTCCCTGCCGTTCTTTTGCTGTATTCCCACCAGAGTTTTCTGAGAATGATGGAGCTCTCCCAAATGGAACAGTACTGCATCACCATGACCTCATTACATCCATACACATACAATCATACATTCACAGTGACACACACATATACACACACACACACACATATATATATATATATATATATATGTGTGTGTGTGTGTGTGTATGTACAGTATTTGTATGGGAAGACATACACATATCTACATTCTTTTACACTTTCTTATATCTATAATTTTGTACAAAATAAAACATTGTGTACATACATACGAGAAGAATTTCTACATCATGTTTTTATAAACATTTCTTCACAAAGATATGGGCACCTGAAAAATGTTGTCTGAAGTGAGTGCGAACAAATCCTGCTAAAACTGTAAATAGGCTCCTCTAGTGTGTAAAATTGTTGAATCATAAACTGCAGGGGATCAACCTGCTCTGAAAGACCTAGACAAAAGAGACAGTTCGTCTTTCGTAAGCACGTAAATATACACAACATGTAACAGATAATGTAATAACACAGCATGTTAGACACACACGCGTACACATAAGACAAAAGCCCTTCTTCGCTCTCCCTGTGACACTGACTGTAGATAAGAGTTCCCAGTTGTCCGTGGAGAGGAGACTATCTCTCTCTGCACCTGATTTATATGCTGCCACGTTCACCACTAGTTGTTTATCCAAGTCTGATGCATTATCACACTGTCCACCTCTGGATGTGTGACCTTTACTGCACTACATGTATGTATGCATGCCTATGTGTGAGTGCTTTTGTATGTGAGGGTGAATGCATTTGAGCATGCTCACATATACAGGTGTATGCGGGGACATCCGCATTGGTGTGTGTGTGTGTGTTTAGTCAGGCTGCAGTGACCCAACAGGGCTTTAGTTTGAATTGTGAGGTGACAGGCCTGGAGGAAAATGATAGATGTGAGATTATGCGAAAAGATGGAATGGGGAATGAAAGAACGGTGGCGTAGTCCTAAGCCCTCCTGTCACTGCTAACCTTTGGTGGGGTTTTGGGCTTCTTTGTCGAAGCCGGTCACTCTGTGTTTGTCGAGGGTCCCTGCAGAATTGAGATGGGACCGGGATGTCACATATTGGTGAGCGGGTGGGTCTGACAAGGCTGTGTAATAGTGAAGGATTTAGACCATCATCTGTAATGCCTGCATCCCCCCTCTGAGCTCTGAAAACTTGGACTCCTGCAGGTTTGCTGCCTTGATGGTGACATTTGTCTTAAGATCAGAAAAGGCAGTGCATATGCATGTGTCTAAGGCAAGCACTTTCTGTTCCCCCCTATACAGTCAGCCATAGAGAATAAAATCATTCTTGTCTGTCAGTCACTCCTCTCTTCCCTCAGGCTACACATCCACTCCCTTTGTCTGTTTTTTATTTTTATTTTTTTTAGCTCTTTTGAATAAATCTTTTTTTAATTTAATCCAGTTGACAATAACAGCAGCCACTGTCCTCGCTCCGTCTCTCCGTACGCCCACGCAAAGGTGGATTGAGGAGGCGTGGAGCAAAACTTGTTGAATGTAAAATGGCTCATTGTTTTTCTTGTGCGTGCTGCACTGCCTCGACCACACCTGAGAGTCTGTCTTCTCCTCCATACCATGTGGGAGAAAGTAGAGCCCACTCATGCCTCTTCCAGCCCCTTATAACCACAAATATTTCAGAAATAAACAACTTCAACAACCCTTCATCTGCTGTGTTTATTTATTTATTTATCTGCGTTAAGACATTGTGCAATTTTACCAGCAAACTCCTTATTATGAAGTTGCTGCTTGTTAAAAGTTTTCCCTGTAGCATTTTCATTGTCAAGTTAATTGTGATACTGTGTAACAGTAAACAAAGACTCTGGTCAGGTTTGTTGCCAATAGTATCACTTAAGTTTCAGACCTCATTTCCTCAATTTCTTAATTTTCTACAAACCATTGCCTCTTGCCATAAGGTTATGGACACAGTTGGGCAATCCCATGCAACCTAATGCAATCAAACACAATAGCCCTGCAACAAAGCATTGCAGGACTATTGCGTTGTGCATTTGTCATATCTTTCATGTTAGTGAAGAGGATAAATGGGCTGGAGAGAATCCAGCAGGTTTCCTGCAAAATCCACCCTGCTGCTACAAAATGTAAATAAGGTATAGAGGCAGGTAGAGGCTTTTCAGTTTCTTGGCAGTGCTCCTGTTTTTTGAAGGGAATAATACGGATGTCCCAAAATTAATTAAGTAATGATTTATTGATGTTTAATTTTGCCAAGCAGCACTTTTAATTACTAAAATAACAGGAATTAATTTAGCAGGTAGTTATTGCCAAGTATTTAAGTTGTTGTTGTTGTTGCAGAGGTGTTTTTCTGTGAAGTAGTCGGTGAGGTAGGACAGACCGAGCAGCACTTTGACCCCTCTGTCAGGTGAGGGTGAACCACAATTCCGTAGCTAGGCAACCCGGGCGCAGGGACAAGATGGTGGTCAGCTGAGGAGATAGAAGTCAATAACGGCTTTAAAAGCTCTTCTTTCGGCCTTAAGAGCTCTGCGATGTTGGTGGTAAAAGGCGCACATGATTCATGGGAACTGCGTGGGCGTATACATGGACACATAATGTACATACACACCTTTTAGTGGATGAATTAGTGACATTGGAAACACACTCAGCTTTTGTTGCTTTTCTGTGTTATTTGGGATGTTTCATATAGTGAACACTGCGGTGGCATGAGCAACGGAATAGAAAGTCACTGACATGTAACAGTTTGTGGACCTGCACATATTTACCATTTACAAAGCACTGCCACTCACCACTTTTGGATGAACCTTGTAATGTTAATGTATTTCTCACAAATACTGAACCAGTGAAAATGTTTCAGGTGCTTCTTACGTTTGTGAAACATTTAGCTTCTGTCTAAGGCCAGACACCGGTCCCCTTATGAGAGTGTGTGTGAAGAGGGGTCAGAAAGGACACATCCAGCCCTTCTTTTTCCTCTCACTCGCTCATCGTTCTTTGTCTGCCTCACTGCTCACTTAGGAACGGTGTTTTTGAATCTCTCTCACTCACTCCATCTTTGTTATCATCTGCTTTTGCCTCCCTCACTCACTCATGTTCTCTCTCTCCATTCTTTGGCAGTCTTTTATCTGTCGCACTTTTCTTGATTTTGTCTCTTTCTGTGTCTCTTCCTCCCTCTCTCTTTCTCTCTCCCTCTTTTTTTTCTCTCTCATTCAATCTCTTATCCATGCTGATGGATTTCACTGCAGGGGGGTCACCCAGGTCTGCTTTTAAAAAGCAGCGTGAGCAAAATGTGTGTCATTTTTCTCCCTAACTGGATCATTTGTATTTATTTACCCCCCTCAGTACTGACGCCTGCCTTAACTAGAGAGAACATGAGGGCTTTTTAAGGGGGAACTGGCACCCACCCCTTAACCCTATTAACCCCTAAGTGGACCTAAATGATGATAAATAGACAATGTGGTGATTGGGAACTCAATCTGGTGGCAGGCTAGGGTAATCCATACTGTCGATGGTGCTACAGTGGGTGCTACTTGTGTGTGTGTGTGTGTGTGTGTGTGTGGGTGTGGGTGAGATGAGGTAAGATGATTTCTAGCAACATGTGTGAAACCTGACTAAATCAGACCATAAAATGACTTCTTCCTCTTCTTGGTCAGTAACTTTTTATTCATAATAGAACAATAGGAGCATTAGTCCTCATGTGAAAACAGAGCAAATGGCTTGCTCTTGTATAGGGTTGCTTTTACATCCAGAAGAAATCTTATAAAGAAAGGCAGCACCTCCTCATAATCAACTGCAACCACATATGTGTAAAATAATTCTTCTATTGTTAAAAACCAAAGCCGGCGTAATGTGTGTGTGATTTGTAGATAGCATAGTGTGACGTGTAACACAAAAGTGTCAGCGTCTGTCCCGCCATGACAGCTCTTCCTTTTTACTAAGACATCAGTATTGCTCTGTGACTGCCTCTGCTGCTGGCTTAGAGGCGGAACAACAGTGCCCCCCCACCCCC